>NW_027122102.1:0-226053 GCF_030686945.1 Centruroides vittatus
GACAGCGACAAATATCACATTTTTGGAGGGCCGACGCGGCTAGATTGCCCGTTGGCGGGTCAGAGGTGGGTTCCACGGACGTGACATCTTCCCGAACTCCTTTGCGACGTGTCCAAACCCAATAACTCGTGGACTAGCGACCAAATATCACATTTATTGGAAGGGTCCGACGCGGCTAGATTGCCCGTTGGCGGGTCAGAGGTGGGTTCCACGGACGTGACATCTTCCCGAACTCCTTTGCGACGTGTCCAAACCCAATAACTCGTGGACAGCGACAAATATCACATTTTTGGAGGGCCGACGCGGCTAGATTGCCCGTTGGCGGGTCAGAGGTGGGTTCCCCGGACGTGACATCTTCCCGAACTCCTTTGCGACGTGTCCAAACCCAATAACTCGTGGACAGCGACCAATATCACAGTTTTGGAGGGCCGACGCGGCTAGATTGCCCGTTGGCGGGTCAGAGGTGGGTTCCACGGACGTGACATCTCCCCGAACTCCTTTGCGACGTGTCCAAACCCAATAACTCGTGGACAGCGACAAATATCACATTTTTGGAGGGCCGACGCGGCTAGATTGCCCGTTGGCGGGTCAGAGGTGGGTTCCACGGACGTGACATCTTCCCGAACTCCTTTGCGACGTGTCCAAACCCAATAACTCGTGGACAGCGACAAATATCACATTTTTGGAGGGCCGACGCGGCTAGATTGCCCGTTGGCGGGTCAGAGGTGGGTTCCACGGACGTGACATCTTCCCGAACTCCTTTGCGACGTGTCCAAACCCAATAACTCGTGGACAGCGACAAATATCACATTTTTGGAGGGCCGACGCGGCTAGATTGCCCGTTGGCGGGTCAGAGGTGGGTTCCACGGACGTGACATCTTCCCGAACTCCTTTGCGACGTGTCCAAACCCAATAACTCGTGGACAGCGACAAATATCACATTTTTGGAGGGCCGACGCGGCTAGATTGCCCGTTGGCGGGTCAGAGGTGGGTTCCACGGACGTGACATCTTCCCGAACTCCTTTGCGACGTGTCCAAACCCAATAACTCGTGGACAGCGACAAATATCACATTTTTGGAGGGCCGACGCGGCTAGATTGCCCGTTGGCGGGTCAGAGGTGGGTTCCACGGACGTGACATCTTCCCGAACTCCTTTGCGACGTGTCCAAACCCAATAACTCGTGGACAGCGACAAATATCACATTTTTGGAGGGCCGACGCGGCTAGATTGCCCGTTGGCGGGTCAGAGGTGGGTTCCACGGACGTGACATCTTCCCGAACTCCTTTGCGACGTGTCCAAACCCAATAACTCGTGGACAGCGACAAATATCACATTTTTGGAGGGCCGACGCGGCTAGATTGCCCGTTGGCGGGTCAGAGGTGGGTTCCACGGACGTGACATCTTCCCGAACTCCTTTGCGACGTGTCCAAACCCAATAACTCGTGGACAGCGACAAATATCACATTTTTGGAGGGCCGACGCGGCTAGATTGCCCGTTGGCGGGTCAGAGGTGGGTTCCACGGACGTGACATCTTCCCGAACTCCTTTGCGACGTGTCCAAACCCAATAACTCGTGGACAGCGACAAATATCACATTTTTGGAGGGCCGACGCGGCTAGATTGCCCGTTGGCGGGTCAGAGGTGGGTTCCACGGACGTGACATCTTCCCGAACTCCTTTGCGACGTGTCCAAACCCAATAACTCGTGGACAGCGACAAATATCACATTTTTGGAGGGCCGACGCGGCTAGATTGCCCGTTGGCGGGTCAGAGGTGGGTTCCACGGACGTGACATCTTCCCGAACTCCTTTGCGACGTGTCCAAACCCAATAACTCGTGGACAGCGACAAATATCACATTTTTGGAGGGCCGACGCGGCTAGATTGCCCGTTGGCGGGTCAGAGGTGGGTTCCACGGACGTGACATCTTCCCGAACTCCTTTGCGACGTGTCCAAACCCAATAACTCGTGGACAGCGACAAATATCACATTTTTGGAGGGCCGACGCGGCTAGATTGCCCGTTGGCGGGTCAGAGGTGGGTTCCACGGACGTGACATCTTCCCGAACTCCTTTGCGACGTGTCCAAACCCAATAACTCGTGGACAGCGACAAATATCACATTTTTGGAGGGCCGACGCGGCTAGATTGCCCGTTGGCGGGTCAGAGGTGGGTTCCACGGACGTGACATCTTCCCGAACTCCTTTGCGACGTGTCCAAACCCAATAACTCGTGGACAGCGACAAATATCACATTTTTGGAGGGCCGACGCGGCTAGATTGCCCGTTGGCGGGTCAGAGGTGGGTTCCACGGACGTGACATCTTCCCGAACTCCTTTGCGACGTGTCCAAACCCAATAACTCGTGGACAGCGACAAATATCACATTTTTGGAGGGCCGACGCGGCTAGATTGCCCGTTGGCGGGTCAGAGGTGGGTTCCACGGACGTGACATCTTCCCGAACTCCTTTGCGACGTGTCCAAACCCAATAACTCGTGGACAGCGACAAATATCACATTTTTGGAGGGCCGACGCGGCTAGATTGCCCGTTGGCGGGTCAGAGGTGGGTTCCACGGACGTGACATCTTCCCGAACTCCTTTGCGACGTGTCCAAACCCAATAACTCGTGGACAGCGACAAATATCACATTTTTGGAGGGCCGACGCGGCTAGATTGCCCGTTGGCGGGTCAGAGGTGGGTTCCACGGACGTGACATCTTCCCGAACTCCTTTGCGACGTGTCCAAACCCAATAACTCGTGGACAGCGACAAATATCACATTTTTGGAGGGCCGACGCGGCTAGATTGCCCGTTGGCGGGTCAGAGGTGGGTTCCACGGACGTGACATCTTCCCGAACTCCTTTGCGACGTGTCCAAACCCAATAACTCGTGGACAGCGACAAATATCACATTTTTGGAGGGCCGACGCGGCTAGATTGCCCGTTGGCGGGTCAGAGGTGGGTTCCACGGACGTGACATCTTCCCGAACTCCTTTGCGACGTGTCCAAACCCAATAACTCGTGGACAGCGACAAATATCACATTTTTGGAGGGCCGACGCGGCTAGATTGCCCGTTGGCGGGTCAGAGGTGGGTTCCACGGACGTGACATCTTCCCGAACTCCTTTGCGACGTGTCCAAACCCAATAACTCGTGGACAGCGACAAATATCACATTTTTGGAGGGCCGACGCGGCTAGATTGCCCGTTGGCGGGTCAGAGGTGGGTTCCACGGACGTGACATCTTCCCGAACTCCTTTGCGACGTGTCCAAACCCAATAACTCGTGGACAGCGACAAATATCACATTTTTGGAGGGCCGACGCGGCTAGATTGCCCGTTGGCGGGTCAGAGGTGGGTTCCACGGACGTGACATCTTCCCGAACTCCTTTGCGACGTGTCCAAACCCAATAACTCGTGGACAGCGACAAATATCACATTTTTGGAGGGCCGACGCGGCTAGATTGCCCGTTGGCGGGTCAGAGGTGGGTTCCACGGACGTGACATCTTCCCGAACTCCTTTGCGACGTGTCCAAACCCAATAACTCGTGGACAGCGACAAATATCACATTTTTGGAGGGCCGACGCGGCTAGATTGCCCGTTGGCGGGTCAGAGGTGGGTTCCACGGACGTGACATCTTCCCGAACTCCTTTGCGACGTGTCCAAACCCAATAACTCGTGGACAGCGACAAATATCACATTTTTGGAGGGCCGACGCGGCTAGATTGCCCGTTGGCGGGTCAGAGGTGGGTTCCACGGACGTGACATCTTCCCGAACTCCTTTGCGACGTGTCCAAACCCAATAACTCGTGGACAGCGACAAATATCACATTTTTGGAGGGCCGACGCGGCTAGATTGCCCGTTGGCGGGTCAGAGGTGGGTTCCACGGACGTGACATCTTCCCGAACTCCTTTGCGACGTGTCCAAACCCAATAACTCGTGGACAGCGACAAATATCACATTTTTGGAGGGCCGACGCGGCTAGATTGCCCGTTGGCGGGTCAGAGGTGGGTTCCACGGACGTGACATCTTCCCGAACTCCTTTGCGACGTGTCCAAACCCAATAACTCGTGGACAGCGACAAATATCACATTTTTGGAGGGCCGACGCGGCTAGATTGCCCGTTGGCGGGTCAGAGGTGGGTTCCACGGACGTGACATCTTCCCGAACTCCTTTGCGACGTGTCCAAACCCAATAACTCGTGGACAGCGACAAATATCACATTTTTGGAGGGCCGACGCGGCTAGATTGCCCGTTGGCGGGTCAGAGGTGGGTTCCACGGACGTGACATCTTCCCGAACTCCTTTGCGACGTGTCCAAACCCAATAACTCGTGGACAGCGACAAATATCACATTTTTGGAGGGCCGACGCGGCTAGATTGCCCGTTGGCGGGTCAGAGGTGGGTTCCACGGACGTGACATCTTCCCGAACTCCTTTGCGACGTGTCCAAACCCAATAACTCGTGGACAGCGACAAATATCACATTTTTGGAGGGCCGACGCGGCTAGATTGCCCGTTGGCGGGTCAGAGGTGGGTTCCACGGACGTGACATCTTCCCGAACTCCTTTGCGACGTGTCCAAACCCAATAACTCGTGGACAGCGACAAATATCACATTTTTGGAGGGCCGACGCGGCTAGATTGCCCGTTGGCGGGTCAGAGGTGGGTTCCACGGACGTGACATCTTCCCGAACTCCTTTGCGACGTGTCCAAACCCAATAACTCGTGGACAGCGACAAATATCACATTTTTGGAGGGCCGACGCGGCTAGATTGCCCGTTGGCGGGTCAGAGGTGGGTTCCACGGACGTGACATCTTCCCGAACTCCTTTGCGACGTGTCCAAACCCAATAACTCGTGGACAGCGACAAATATCACATTTTTGGAGGGCCGACGCGGCTAGATTGCCCGTTGGCGGGTCAGAGGTGGGTTCCACGGACGTGACATCTTCCCGAACTCCTTTGCGACGTGTCCAAACCCAATAACTCGTGGACAGCGACAAATATCACATTTTTGGAGGGCCGACGCGGCTAGATTGCCCGTTGGCGGGTCAGAGGTGGGTTCCACGGACGTGACATCTTCCCGAACTCCTTTGCGACGTGTCCAAACCCAATAACTCGTGGACAGCGACAAATATCACATTTTTGGAGGGCCGACGCGGCTAGATTGCCCGTTGGCGGGTCAGAGGTGGGTTCCACGGACGTGACATCTTCCCGAACTCCTTTGCGACGTGTCCAAACCCAATAACTCGTGGACAGCGACAAATATCACATTTTTGGAGGGCCGACGCGGCTAGATTGCCCGTTGGCGGGTCAGAGGTGGGTTCCACGGACGTGACATCTTCCCGAACTCCTTTGCGACGTGTCCAAACCCAATAACTCGTGGACAGCGACAAATATCACATTTTTGGAGGGCCGACGCGGCTAGATTGCCCGTTGGCGGGTCAGAGGTGGGTTCCACGGACGTGACATCTTCCCGAACTCCTTTGCGACGTGTCCAAACCCAATAACTCGTGGACAGCGACAAATATCACATTTTTGGAGGGCCGACGCGGCTAGATTGCCCGTTGGCGGGTCAGAGGTGGGTTCCACGGACGTGACATCTTCCCGAACTCCTTTGCGACGTGTCCAAACCCAATAACTCGTGGACAGCGACAAATATCACATTTTTGGAGGGCCGACGCGGCTAGATTGCCCGTTGGCGGGTCAGAGGTGGGTTCCACGGACGTGACATCTTCCCGAACTCCTTTGCGACGTGTCCAAACCCAATAACTCGTGGACAGCGACAAATATCACATTTTTGGAGGGCCGACGCGGCTAGATTGCCCGTTGGCGGGTCAGAGGTGGGTTCCACGGACGTGACATCTTCCCGAACTCCTTTGCGACGTGTCCAAACCCAATAACTCGTGGACAGCGACAAATATCACATTTTTGGAGGGCCGACGCGGCTAGATTGCCCGTTGGCGGGTCAGAGGTGGGTTCCACGGACGTGACATCTTCCCGAACTCCTTTGCGACGTGTCCAAACCCAATAACTCGTGGACAGCGACAAATATCACATTTTTGGAGGGCCGACGCGGCTAGATTGCCCGTTGGCGGGTCAGAGGTGGGTTCCACGGACGTGACATCTTCCCGAACTCCTTTGCGACGTGTCCAAACCCAATAACTCGTGGACAGCGACAAATATCACATTTTTGGAGGGCCGACGCGGCTAGATTGCCCGTTGGCGGGTCAGAGGTGGGTTCCACGGACGTGACATCTTCCCGAACTCCTTTGCGACGTGTCCAAACCCAATAACTCGTGGACAGCGACAAATATCACATTTTTGGAGGGCCGACGCGGCTAGATTGCCCGTTGGCGGGTCAGAGGTGGGTTCCACGGACGTGACATCTTCCCGAACTCCTTTGCGACGTGTCCAAACCCAATAACTCGTGGACAGCGACAAATATCACATTTTTGGAGGGCCGACGCGGCTAGATTGCCCGTTGGCGGGTCAGAGGTGGGTTCCACGGACGTGACATCTTCCCGAACTCCTTTGCGACGTGTCCAAACCCAATAACTCGTGGACAGCGACAAATATCACATTTTTGGAGGGCCGACGCGGCTAGATTGCCCGTTGGCGGGTCAGAGGTGGGTTCCACGGACGTGACATCTTCCCGAACTCCTTTGCGACGTGTCCAAACCCAATAACTCGTGGACAGCGACAAATATCACATTTTTGGAGGGCCGACGCGGCTAGATTGCCCGTTGGCGGGTCAGAGGTGGGTTCCACGGACGTGACATCTTCCCGAACTCCTTTGCGACGTGTCCAAACCCAATAACTCGTGGACAGCGACAAATATCACATTTTTGGAGGGCCGACGCGGCTAGATTGCCCGTTGGCGGGTCAGAGGTGGGTTCCACGGACGTGACATCTTCCCGAACTCCTTTGCGACGTGTCCAAACCCAATAACTCGTGGACAGCGACAAATATCACATTTTTGGAGGGCCGACGCGGCTAGATTGCCCGTTGGCGGGTCAGAGGTGGGTTCCACGGACGTGACATCTTCCCGAACTCCTTTGCGACGTGTCCAAACCCAATAACTCGTGGACAGCGACAAATATCACATTTTTGGAGGGCCGACGCGGCTAGATTGCCCGTTGGCGGGTCAGAGGTGGGTTCCACGGACGTGACATCTTCCCGAACTCCTTTGCGACGTGTCCAAACCCAATAACTCGTGGACAGCGACAAATATCACATTTTTGGAGGGCCGACGCGGCTAGATTGCCCGTTGGCGGGTCAGAGGTGGGTTCCACGGACGTGACATCTTCCCGAACTCCTTTGCGACGTGTCCAAACCCAATAACTCGTGGACAGCGACAAATATCACATTTTTGGAGGGCCGACGCGGCTAGATTGCCCGTTGGCGGGTCAGAGGTGGGTTCCACGGACGTGACATCTTCCCGAACTCCTTTGCGACGTGTCCAAACCCAATAACTCGTGGACAGCGACAAATATCACATTTTTGGAGGGCCGACGCGGCTAGATTGCCCGTTGGCGGGTCAGAGGTGGGTTCCACGGACGTGACATCTTCCCGAACTCCTTTGCGACGTGTCCAAACCCAATAACTCGTGGACAGCGACAAATATCACATTTTTGGAGGGCCGACGCGGCTAGATTGCCCGTTGGCGGGTCAGAGGTGGGTTCCACGGACGTGACATCTTCCCGAACTCCTTTGCGACGTGTCCAAACCCAATAACTCGTGGACAGCGACAAATATCACATTTTTGGAGGGCCGACGCGGCTAGATTGCCCGTTGGCGGGTCAGAGGTGGGTTCCACGGACGTGACATCTTCCCGAACTCCTTTGCGACGTGTCCAAACCCAATAACTCGTGGACAGCGACAAATATCACATTTTTGGAGGGCCGACGCGGCTAGATTGCCCGTTGGCGGGTCAGAGGTGGGTTCCACGGACGTGACATCTTCCCGAACTCCTTTGCGACGTGTCCAAACCCAATAACTCGTGGACAGCGACAAATATCACATTTTTGGAGGGCCGACGCGGCTAGATTGCCCGTTGGCGGGTCAGAGGTGGGTTCCACGGACGTGACATCTTCCCGAACTCCTTTGCGACGTGTCCAAACCCAATAACTCGTGGACAGCGACAAATATCACATTTTTGGAGGGCCGACGCGGCTAGATTGCCCGTTGGCGGGTCAGAGGTGGGTTCCACGGACGTGACATCTTCCCGAACTCCTTTGCGACGTGTCCAAACCCAATAACTCGTGGACAGCGACAAATATCACATTTTTGGAGGGCCGACGCGGCTAGATTGCCCGTTGGCGGGTCAGAGGTGGGTTCCACGGACGTGACATCTTCCCGAACTCCTTTGCGACGTGTCCAAACCCAATAACTCGTGGACAGCGACAAATATCACATTTTTGGAGGGCCGACGCGGCTAGATTGCCCGTTGGCGGGTCAGAGGTGGGTTCCACGGACGTGACATCTTCCCGAACTCCTTTGCGACGTGTCCAAACCCAATAACTCGTGGACAGCGACAAATATCACATTTTTGGAGGGCCGACGCGGCTAGATTGCCCGTTGGCGGGTCAGAGGTGGGTTCCACGGACGTGACATCTTCCCGAACTCCTTTGCGACGTGTCCAAACCCAATAACTCGTGGACAGCGACAAATATCACATTTTTGGAGGGCCGACGCGGCTAGATTGCCCGTTGGCGGGTCAGAGGTGGGTTCCACGGACGTGACATCTTCCCGAACTCCTTTGCGACGTGTCCAAACCCAATAACTCGTGGACAGCGACAAATATCACATTTTTGGAGGGCCGACGCGGCTAGATTGCCCGTTGGCGGGTCAGAGGTGGGTTCCACGGACGTGACATCTTCCCGAACTCCTTTGCGACGTGTCCAAACCCAATAACTCGTGGACAGCGACAAATATCACATTTTTGGAGGGCCGACGCGGCTAGATTGCCCGTTGGCGGGTCAGAGGTGGGTTCCACGGACGTGACATCTTCCCGAACTCCTTTGCGACGTGTCCAAACCCAATAACTCGTGGACAGCGACAAATATCACATTTTTGGAGGGCCGACGCGGCTAGATTGCCCGTTGGCGGGTCAGAGGTGGGTTCCACGGACGTGACATCTTCCCGAACTCCTTTGCGACGTGTCCAAACCCAATAACTCGTGGACAGCGACAAATATCACATTTTTGGAGGGCCGACGCGGCTAGATTGCCCGTTGGCGGGTCAGAGGTGGGTTCCACGGACGTGACATCTTCCCGAACTCCTTTGCGACGTGTCCAAACCCAATAACTCGTGGACAGCGACAAATATCACATTTTTGGAGGGCCGACGCGGCTAGATTGCCCGTTGGCGGGTCAGAGGTGGGTTCCACGGACGTGACATCTTCCCGAACTCCTTTGCGACGTGTCCAAACCCAATAACTCGTGGACAG
Source organism: Centruroides vittatus (assembly GCF_030686945.1). NCBI lineage: Eukaryota > Metazoa > Arthropoda > Arachnida > Scorpiones > Buthidae > Centruroides > Centruroides vittatus. The sequence continues at coordinate 9,443 of NW_027122102.1, forward strand.
CGACAAATATCACATTTTTGGAGGGCCGACGCGGCTAGATTGCCCGTTGGCGGGTCAGAGGTGGGTTCCACGGACGTGACATCTTCCCGAACTCCTTTGCGACGTGTCCAAACCCAATAACTCGTGGACAGCGACAAATATCACATTTTTGGAGGGCCGACGCGGCTAGATTGCCCGTTGGCGGGTCAGAGGTGGGTTCCACGGACGTGACATCTTCCCGAACTCCTTTGCGACGTGTCCAAACCCAATAACTCGTGGACAGCGACAAATATCACATTTTTGGAGGGCCGACGCGGCTAGATTGCCCGTTGGCGGGTCAGAGGTGGGTTCCACGGACGTGACATCTTCCCGAACTCCTTTGCGACGTGTCCAAACCCAATAACTCGTGGACAGCGACAAATATCACATTTTTGGAGGGCCGACGCGGCTAGATTGCCCGTTGGCGGGTCAGAGGTGGGTTCCACGGACGTGACATCTTCCCGAACTCCTTTGCGACGTGTCCAAACCCAATAACTCGTGGACAGCGACAAATATCACATTTTTGGAGGGCCGACGCGGCTAGATTGCCCGTTGGCGGGTCAGAGGTGGGTTCCACGGACGTGACATCTTCCCGAACTCCTTTGCGACGTGTCCAAACCCAATAACTCGTGGACAGCGACAAATATCACATTTTTGGAGGGCCGACGCGGCTAGATTGCCCGTTGGCGGGTCAGAGGTGGGTTCCACGGACGTGACATCTTCCCGAACTCCTTTGCGACGTGTCCAAACCCAATAACTCGTGGACAGCGACAAATATCACATTTTTGGAGGGCCGACGCGGCTAGATTGCCCGTTGGCGGGTCAGAGGTGGGTTCCACGGACGTGACATCTTCCCGAACTCCTTTGCGACGTGTCCAAACCCAATAACTCGTGGACAGCGACAAATATCACATTTTTGGAGGGCCGACGCGGCTAGATTGCCCGTTGGCGGGTCAGAGGTGGGTTCCACGGACGTGACATCTTCCCGAACTCCTTTGCGACGTGTCCAAACCCAATAACTCGTGGACAGCGACAAATATCACATTTTTGGAGGGCCGACGCGGCTAGATTGCCCGTTGGCGGGTCAGAGGTGGGTTCCACGGACGTGACATCTTCCCGAACTCCTTTGCGACGTGTCCAAACCCAATAACTCGTGGACAGCGACAAATATCACATTTTTGGAGGGCCGACGCGGCTAGATTGCCCGTTGGCGGGTCAGAGGTGGGTTCCACGGACGTGACATCTTCCCGAACTCCTTTGCGACGTGTCCAAACCCAATAACTCGTGGACAGCGACAAATATCACATTTTTGGAGGGCCGACGCGGCTAGATTGCCCGTTGGCGGGTCAGAGGTGGGTTCCACGGACGTGACATCTTCCCGAACTCCTTTGCGACGTGTCCAAACCCAATAACTCGTGGACAGCGACAAATATCACATTTTTGGAGGGCCGACGCGGCTAGATTGCCCGTTGGCGGGTCAGAGGTGGGTTCCACGGACGTGACATCTTCCCGAACTCCTTTGCGACGTGTCCAAACCCAATAACTCGTGGACAGCGACAAATATCACATTTTTGGAGGGCCGACGCGGCTAGATTGCCCGTTGGCGGGTCAGAGGTGGGTTCCACGGACGTGACATCTTCCCGAACTCCTTTGCGACGTGTCCAAACCCAATAACTCGTGGACAGCGACAAATATCACATTTTTGGAGGGCCGACGCGGCTAGATTGCCCGTTGGCGGGTCAGAGGTGGGTTCCACGGACGTGACATCTTCCCGAACTCCTTTGCGACGTGTCCAAACCCAATAACTCGTGGACAGCGACAAATATCACATTTTTGGAGGGCCGACGCGGCTAGATTGCCCGTTGGCGGGTCAGAGGTGGGTTCCACGGACGTGACATCTTCCCGAACTCCTTTGCGACGTGTCCAAACCCAATAACTCGTGGACAGCGACAAATATCACATTTTTGGAGGGCCGACGCGGCTAGATTGCCCGTTGGCGGGTCAGAGGTGGGTTCCACGGACGTGACATCTTCCCGAACTCCTTTGCGACGTGTCCAAACCCAATAACTCGTGGACAGCGACAAATATCACATTTTTGGAGGGCCGACGCGGCTAGATTGCCCGTTGGCGGGTCAGAGGTGGGTTCCACGGACGTGACATCTTCCCGAACTCCTTTGCGACGTGTCCAAACCCAATAACTCGTGGACAGCGACAAATATCACATTTTTGGAGGGCCGACGCGGCTAGATTGCCCGTTGGCGGGTCAGAGGTGGGTTCCACGGACGTGACATCTTCCCGAACTCCTTTGCGACGTGTCCAAACCCAATAACTCGTGGACAGCGACAAATATCACATTTTTGGAGGGCCGACGCGGCTAGATTGCCCGTTGGCGGGTCAGAGGTGGGTTCCACGGACGTGACATCTTCCCGAACTCCTTTGCGACGTGTCCAAACCCAATAACTCGTGGACAGCGACAAATATCACATTTTTGGAGGGCCGACGCGGCTAGATTGCCCGTTGGCGGGTCAGAGGTGGGTTCCACGGACGTGACATCTTCCCGAACTCCTTTGCGACGTGTCCAAACCCAATAACTCGTGGACAGCGACAAATATCACATTTTTGGAGGGCCGACGCGGCTAGATTGCCCGTTGGCGGGTCAGAGGTGGGTTCCACGGACGTGACATCTTCCCGAACTCCTTTGCGACGTGTCCAAACCCAATAACTCGTGGACAGCGACAAATATCACATTTTTGGAGGGCCGACGCGGCTAGATTGCCCGTTGGCGGGTCAGAGGTGGGTTCCACGGACGTGACATCTTCCCGAACTCCTTTGCGACGTGTCCAAACCCAATAACTCGTGGACAGCGACAAATATCACATTTTTGGAGGGCCGACGCGGCTAGATTGCCCGTTGGCGGGTCAGAGGTGGGTTCCACGGACGTGACATCTTCCCGAACTCCTTTGCGACGTGTCCAAACCCAATAACTCGTGGACAGCGACAAATATCACATTTTTGGAGGGCCGACGCGGCTAGATTGCCCGTTGGCGGGTCAGAGGTGGGTTCCACGGACGTGACATCTTCCCGAACTCCTTTGCGACGTGTCCAAACCCAATAACTCGTGGACAGCGACAAATATCACATTTTTGGAGGGCCGACGCGGCTAGATTGCCCGTTGGCGGGTCAGAGGTGGGTTCCACGGACGTGACATCTTCCCGAACTCCTTTGCGACGTGTCCAAACCCAATAACTCGTGGACAGCGACAAATATCACATTTTTGGAGGGCCGACGCGGCTAGATTGCCCGTTGGCGGGTCAGAGGTGGGTTCCACGGACGTGACATCTTCCCGAACTCCTTTGCGACGTGTCCAAACCCAATAACTCGTGGACAGCGACAAATATCACATTTTTGGAGGGCCGACGCGGCTAGATTGCCCGTTGGCGGGTCAGAGGTGGGTTCCACGGACGTGACATCTTCCCGAACTCCTTTGCGACGTGTCCAAACCCAATAACTCGTGGACAGCGACAAATATCACATTTTTGGAGGGCCGACGCGGCTAGATTGCCCGTTGGCGGGTCAGAGGTGGGTTCCACGGACGTGACATCTTCCCGAACTCCTTTGCGACGTGTCCAAACCCAATAACTCGTGGACAGCGACAAATATCACATTTTTGGAGGGCCGACGCGGCTAGATTGCCCGTTGGCGGGTCAGAGGTGGGTTCCACGGACGTGACATCTTCCCGAACTCCTTTGCGACGTGTCCAAACCCAATAACTCGTGGACAGCGACAAATATCACATTTTTGGAGGGCCGACGCGGCTAGATTGCCCGTTGGCGGGTCAGAGGTGGGTTCCACGGACGTGACATCTTCCCGAACTCCTTTGCGACGTGTCCAAACCCAATAACTCGTGGACAGCGACAAATATCACATTTTTGGAGGGCCGACGCGGCTAGATTGCCCGTTGGCGGGTCAGAGGTGGGTTCCACGGACGTGACATCTTCCCGAACTCCTTTGCGACGTGTCCAAACCCAATAACTCGTGGACAGCGACAAATATCACATTTTTGGAGGGCCGACGCGGCTAGATTGCCCGTTGGCGGGTCAGAGGTGGGTTCCACGGACGTGACATCTTCCCGAACTCCTTTGCGACGTGTCCAAACCCAATAACTCGTGGACAGCGACAAATATCACATTTTTGGAGGGCCGACGCGGCTAGATTGCCCGTTGGCGGGTCAGAGGTGGGTTCCACGGACGTGACATCTTCCCGAACTCCTTTGCGACGTGTCCAAACCCAATAACTCGTGGACAGCGACAAATATCACATTTTTGGAGGGCCGACGCGGCTAGATTGCCCGTTGGCGGGTCAGAGGTGGGTTCCACGGACGTGACATCTTCCCGAACTCCTTTGCGACGTGTTATACACAAACAGTTTTTGGACTGCGAAAAAAATTTATATGGTTTCAATTATTCGTGCGAGGTCTTTTGTTTTTGTCATTTCGCTTTTCTTTTCTTTAGATTTGTATTTTGAAAGCGAGATTTGTACGTTTATTTTATCGCCATAAAATATTTTTTAGATTTATAATGTATAATTTATTATTTTGTACTTTTTATTTTGTAATCGTTTTTTTATAATTAAGTAAAACAATTCGTCATGTACAATGAAAGCAGTTCTTGAATTAGAAAATAAAATTTTAAAAAATTACGATTTAAATTTATTGTACTATCTCACAAATTTTTTCAAATTATGTTAGAATTAGAATAGAATACTTTAATAATAAAATACCTAGTATTTATTTTAAATTTTTTTGTTTTATACATTTAAAAGCTTGTGAAACTTATACATTTAATAGTTAATTCACTTGTAGTATACACGTTGACATCAGCAACAACCATGTTATTTTCTGTTTGACTGTCGCGCCAGTGTATCCTGTTTCACACAGGCAATCTATTATTTCCGGATATGGCGACAAATTTAAATTTCGACATTCTTACTACTGTAATGAGTTTATAAAATATTTATTTGCTACCCCAGACAACCGTCTGTTTTGCCCATGAGATGATGTGCCACTGTTTCGTCATTGGAACTTTAACGTTACTTGCTCATTAATAAGTTACAACTTAATTCAACATAAAAGGTTACATCCGATTTTCCTTTCATGACTTCCTGTGTGTATTAACAAAATAAATATTCTTTGGTACTTCTGGAATGAAAAGAGTGCAAGGGATTTTTGACTCAACTTGTATACTTGAAATTGGTATTGTACAGATGACATCTTACGTTTTTGTTATGAACACAAATCTCTACGAATTACTTCCATTTTCGAAAATTTTTGTAAAATTACTGTGGCTGTGGCACACACATAAAAGGAAATATAAAAAATAAATTATAATTTTGATTTTGTCAAACTATTTTGTCTAAAATACTAGAAACAAGGTGCATGATTTGATAGAAACAAAATTTCCATATTTTTTAAGCTGAACATTTTTTAAAAGTGATTGCAAGTTTTTACTTTTAATTTGAAGTTGAATTAATCTTTCATTTTTAATGAATGAAAATCTAAAATAAATTGCCATTATCACATTAAAGCTTTCATTAAATGTTATATTTGTACTTACTTATAAGAAAACACTATTATATTCTTACAACAATCTATTAAAAGATTTTTGTCATAATAAATTAATAGTTATATGAATAATTATGATTTTGATTATATAGTGAGGCAGATTAACCTTCCAGCTTACAAATATGGCTCACACTGAAATCTTAGGGGGTGGAGGTAATGATAGGGGGGTGGAGGCACACATGCTGTTTAACTCAAAGCCATTTAGTGACAATTGAAATTAGTGTAAAATAAAAATACATTTTAAGAGATTCCCGAGTTACATCAGCAATCTTTAGTGTTAAGATTATTGCTTGGTGTGGTGTAGCAACTTTTGAAATGATTGACCAATCGTTTCATATTTCTTTAAAGATAAATGAGGCAGGACTGACGGTAAATTCAGCTTGCTCCATCAAAATGCTTCAAACCTTCTTCAAATAAAGTTGTGCCAGTTTGATGTTGAATACCAGAATCTGATTTCAAGGGATAGGAACGATGGCTGACACTAAAAACAATTCAAGACCTGTGGCAGAGTTGGAGCGGACATCGGGGATTAAGGGGCAGCAATTCACCTGACATGTTGCAGAAAGTCATACAAAGTTTTAGGAAATGATTGCAAGAATGTGCAGACAACAGGCACCACTTCATACACTCAATATTCAAAAGGTGATTATTTACAAATCATGTGTTAAATTCTTTGAGGTTAAGATACAAAATGATGAAAAATGGATTTAACATACTTACATAACTTGTATGTTATTTTAATTTAAAAACCATCAGGTTAATTTGTCACACACTGTATGTGCAGCTTTGAAAAAAAATTTGAATAAGAAAATATAATAAAATTGTATAAAAAAGAAATCCAAAGTTAAAACACAAATTTATTGCATGCAATATACACATTGTTCATATTTTCAATGTGAAGAAATACATACATACAATATGCAAACAGAAGCATTTCTGACTCATTTAGTATATGAATTATTGTGAATATTTTAGTTTTGATGAGAATCATTTATTTCTTTACACCATACTGAAAAGAAAATAATAAAGAAATTAGAATTTTTTATGTATGAATATTTAAAATTAGTTAGCCATGTAAAATAAAATAAACTTCTTGCTATTTTTGTTTTATTTAAAAAATACCTTTCAATTAGAGATGCTCTCATGTTGCTTGTGATTGCAGATGGTTGTGCTTCACTTAATTTAAAAACACTTTCAACAACTGATAATTCTGTGCTTGTTGTATCCATTCCACAAAAAGCTATCCAATCATTTACTACCATTCCTGCTCCTATGACGTCACTTCCTCTATTGACCGTTCCTGCCTAAAATAAAAATTAATTATAAATAAAAAAATTATATATATATATATATAATTAATATATATAATAAAAATTATATATATATAAATCTGAATAGGAAAGAACAAAGTTACAAAAGAAAAAATTAACTATAGTTTGCCACACGACTGCTTTGTTTTTATTTCCATGGTGTATATGTTGCGTGACAAGTACACCACAGAAGCCGAGATATGACCAGTTTCATTATGTTTATTACTTTTCTTCGTTTAATTTTCATCTTAAATATTACACTATGAATGGTATTATATAGTTTAAGAGGATTAATAATGATCAGACCGACCCTGCTTTAGGAGTGTGAAATTTGAAATTATATTTATCAGATACAAATTATTATTCTTAACTTTCTGTTGCTTATTTTATATTTAAAGTATATATTTAGCCCATGTACTGAAAACTGGAAAACTAGAAATCTGGACCACTTCCAGTCCCAAGCTTGCTGTATGTGAATTCGAAAGCAGTATATGCAAATGCAATCAAACTTTCCAAAGGTAATCTTCTCATCCAGGAGTTCAGTGACTATATTTAGGCCTTATATTTAGCAATTCAGCAAAACCTCTACTAGGTCTTATTTTTGGGGAAACATGGTAAGTTATCCAGATAACAGTCCTGATCTATAGAAAACTGCTAGCATGTTATGAGCATAAAAACAGGCCTGAAAGTAAAAAGCAACTGCAAGAGTGTATTAGAAAAGTTTTAGTAGCACAAGCTTGTTATAGAATACTTGAAAAAGTCATCCACTCTATGCTGGAGTGCTGCAAAGCTATTATTAAGGTTTAAGGTGACCTTATGAAATACTAGAATTCCATTCAACAAGAAATAACTGTTTGTGTTATGTTTTTCAAGTTTACTTATGCTATGAACCTTTTTTCTTCCATAATCGTGAATGGCAAGTTCTCATGATGAGGCTCTGGTGTGACATAACACTTATGTTTGATATAACATTATGTACAATAATTTTCATTATTTTGGTTGATTCTTCTTGGTTTCCTCTATTACATATGTTATCATTAAAAAATCACAATCAGAGCTTAAATATTCTACTTTGCAGATCCGTCGGATGCTTTTTGATATATACCATAGGTAATGCAATTTCCAAGATGCTACTATACAATTTGATAAATTATATAATTTATAAATAAAGAATCTTTCAGTTTATAATTTTTAAGTATAATTTAAAAAAGTATTATACTTACAACTAAAGGAACTTGAAGTAATGATGATAATTCATCTTGATCCTGAACTGATGTTCTTGGGTGTACCTATTAAATGTATTAAAGAAGGAAAGTTTTAGTATTTTTATAGTGAATACATTACAATGCATTCAACATTTTAAATAATGTTAGCACTAGATTAAATAGAAAACAGAAAAAAAAAATGAATTTTCTAAGAATGATTCTGATGTTACAAAAATAAAAACTATCATAATTTACTTAATTCAAAATTAAATTCTACGTTATTAATTATCTATGTAAATTTTACAAATAATTAATTAATTACGTTAGTTTATAAATAACACATTTTAGCCTACAAATAACCTGATTTTTAAACCTTTAATTAGTTAATTAATAATTATAAAAAGCTTATTATTAATACAAGTTTGGGAAAAGTGACTAAATAAAGATTACAGAATAAATAAATTGACTATGAGAAAAAAAAAAAAACAATCTTTTTCTTCTTTTATTTTGAATGATGAAATGATGACAAACTTACAAGTTAAACTTATAACTTCAAAAACTTATAACTTATATTTAAAATGTTATTGTTCAAGATCAATGTTTTATTTTAAGATATTTGATGTAGGTTTTTTTTTAAAATGTTCTGTATTCTTAACTTTGTTCCAAAATGTTAAGTCTGATTGTAAGCTAAAGAAAGTGTGATTAAAAACACAAAGTATTTCTTACCATGATACCAAGTATTTTATAGCTATTTAATATCACAGTAAAGTTTCAATAAATTTGTTATATGTACATTTAGAATATTTAAAGTTTTATCAATGATTACATAGGATGAGAAAATATAACAACTCACTGCAATTTTACAAGTAGAAATAATGCAACACCTTTCACAGTGAATAAATATTTATTTGAGAACAATTTCAACCTATTTATTAGACCAACAATGTCTGAACTGCAGCCCCAAGTCAAATCCAGCCCACAAACATATTTGACACATCACTTATAAATAACTGAAATAAGCTTACTCTTTGTAATTATGAAATATACAAAATATTTGTGACTTATGCACAATTTGGTTTGGTAATTGAAAAGTTTGGGCATAAATACACTAGACCATCTTCAGCATTAAGAAAATGAAAACAGAATATTACATAAGCTGCATTATTCTACTATAATCATTTACTGTATACTCCCAATTATCTGGGCTAATCACAAGTAATGAAGGCACAGATAATCTGCTTTGAAGAAACATGGATAATCTGTTTTGTATAGGTAAGTGTTTTAATGAAAACTCATTAAATCCTCTACTAGGTCTTATTTTTGGGGAAACATGGTAAGTTATCCAGATAACAGTCCTGATCTATAGAAAACTGCTTACTTATACTATTGTACTATTACTTATGCTTATGTTAAGTCTGATTGTAAGCTAAAGAAAGAGAGAGAGCTTTCATTAAAACAGACTTATTTCTTTTATTTAGTTTTTAACTTCATATTAAATTTAACATAGTAGGTTATATATTATGAATAAAATATGTTTTGAGAATGACAATTAATTAATAAGCTTTAGATGTGATCAGAGTTGAATAAAACTTTCAATGTACACAGAAAACTCGGAAAAATTTATTGAAGTACTTTGCACTATGAATTTCTTGTATTATTAACCAAGAATGAAGGTTGTCAGCTAGATCATCATAAAACATCATTAATTTTGCAATAATAATGATTTATTGATAAGGAAATAATTCAGATATTTTCTTCAAATAATTTTACAACTTATTCAATGAAAATGAAAAAAAATAAATAAAAACAATACACACATAAGTAAAGCCATACTGTTCAAGAATTGACTGCACTTACTGTACTTGTTAGGCCATTTAATTTATGCTTGGACTTTCTGGAAGTAGTTCAAATGTTCAATATACCATTTTACATAGCAAGAGTCAACAACACAGATCTTTTTAATTTTAATGCTAATATTTGTATTCCTGACATAAACTTTTATCAAGATGTAAGCAAGCACAGATAATTCACACACAATCAAAAGTATACAGTATTATTTAGAACTCTATTTTCATTTTCTTAATCCTGAAGATGAGTCTAGTGAATGGATTGAAAATGTTCTGAAATAAATGTTTATTCACTGTAGAAAATTTTGCATTTTTTCTTATGAAATAAAAATAATGCAATAATAATAGCTCAGTTTTTAAATTGAGATTGCAACATAACTAAATTTCAATATTGACATAAATTGAAAAATAATGAATAAATATAATCATATCCTCTTATTTCTGTAAAAATTTTCATATAATGGTATATTAAAAGGGTACTTACCAAGCCACCTTGATTACTTAAAGCACAATAACTTCCAACAAGTACATTATCTGCTATTGTCTGTCTAAATACTTCAACTTTCAGTACATCAGCTATTATTTCTTCAGTTTCCTATTTAAAAATAAACAAAATATTATGAATAAAATTATCAAATATAAATAAAAATATTAAAAATTTGTATTTATTTGAATTATTTTGAAAACTACTTGAAAAAATAAAATACCCTATCAAGATCGGGATGTGTCAGAGCAACATAATCATTACAAGCAATAACATTTCCTAAAGCAGATAACCTTTCTTCTATTCTCTGTATTTTTACAGAATCTGGAAGAGAATTTCTTAAATGCTGTAGTTCCTGATCAGTAGTTGTATTTGGAACTAGAAGACCATGTCTGTTACCTGATAATTATAAAAAAAATTCTGTATTCAAAACTTTCATCATTTTCATGTCTGAAATTTTAATTACAGATATATATTTTTAAAATTCAGATTTTTAAATACATTAACAGTTGATAAAATTTGCCAGGACAAATACAATTTTTAAATTTACAAAATTTAAAATGATTCTTGAAGTAGACAATACATAAAAATGTGTCTTCTCAAATGTATTTATTTTTTATTTGTGAAAATTTTTAATGTTTTACATATTGAGGTGAACGAGTAGTCTGAAATGAAAGGTCAACTCCACTGTGAAACTTATTTTCCTCATGTGCATGTAAAAAGACAAAGTGAGAAGACACATTTTTATGTATTGTCTACTTTAAGAATTTTCTTAAATTTTGTAAATTTAAAAACATTGATAGTATTAATATATATAATATAATATACCAGTATGTGTATATACAGCATGTATCAGAATGATGTTTTAAAAATTTGGGAGATTGTAGAGGATGAAATTTTGAACGTTTTGATATGAGGAATCCATGGCCAAAAATGTGATATAAAGTTTCTACTGCACTTTGAACTTTGCGGTCGGTATGCTGAATGAAACAGCAGAATACAGTATTTATGACAAGTTTTATTGACAAAACAGTAGAGTACAATCAAACTGTACATCGAATCAGTGGCTTCACTACTTTAAAGTAAATGTTCAATGTGACGACCACGAACTTCGTTACATAATGTGCAATGACAAACCATGTTTTGTCCGACTCTCTGCAAGATGCCACGCTCCTCTCTGATGGTATTCCTCTGGGGTTATGTAAAGTCCCTAGTGTACGCAACACCTGTAGGAACAGTTCATGAGCTTACGGAGCTCATCTTTACAGCATTTAATACCATCAGAGAGGAGCATGGCATCTTACAGAGAGTGGTACAAAACATGGTTCGTTATATATATATTAAAATATAAATAATATACAGCAAGTCTTCACTTAGCATAGTCGATAGGTTCATGGAAGCTGTGATGTTAAGCAAAAATGCCAAATAACAAAACCAATTTTGCAATTGGCTAATTGATATAAGCAACATATGATTCAGTTATTATTCTAAATAAATTGTGTTTGCATCCAGCATTTATTTCCCACCTCACAGAATGTTTAGAAAGAAAATTTTACTGTTTTTACTGTTTAGAAAGAAAATTTGCCAATGATAATTGTAAATGATTACAACTGTACTTATATCTTTCCTCAACAATGCTATAATAAAATGACATTAAATGAGGACTTACTGTATATATGTTAATATGGATGGAATATATTCAAATTTTCAATATTAAAATAATTCTACATTTTTTTTCTTTCTAAATACCTTTAGAATATTTTTAAATACAATAATTTTTTATAGTAGAAAAAAAGGCATTTATTCATTTTTATTCAGAAAATACCACGAATTTTTTGAAAACTGCCAATTTTGCTGGAAGGCTAATATATTTACAAAGATATTACATTTTTTATTTGGTTCAATTTTTATTGTAAGAGATAGCACAACAGAAAAACAATGAAAACCTGTTTTCAATAATTCAGATTTGGCCTAAATGTTTTTTACTAATGTTTTGGCCTAAATATCAGTTACTGAAATTTAAATTATTTCAACTCAAACTTTTGTGAAAATTTAATAAAATTTAAAAGCCAACTTTTCTTTTTACTTGTTAAAGACTAACAATTCTAGGATAGGTTTAAAATTAACATTTGATGATCTCCCATTATAAAAAATGATAAAATGAAATGTTTCATCAATTTTATTTAGGCAATGTATCATAAAATTAAACTAAGATATACTCAATTTACCAAATTAAACTATTTAATTGATAGATGCAGAAGTTGTTGGATTTTGAAATTTAATTTTGAATAACTACATAATTAGAAAAATAAGAGGGCTCGGATATTATGCTTGCTATTCTGAAGGACCAGGGTTTGAATCTAAGTTAATCCTCAGGAAAGCTTTATGAGTAGTTAATCCCATACATGTTGCACTGTCCCTCACCATCCAACTACTCCATTACTGATCTATTTTTAGAATATTAATGGGCATATTAAAAGATCTTTTGTGTCCTCAGATTAGAGAGAGTTTAAAAAAAAGACAAAAACATTTTTTATAATATATGTTTTTTAGATATGCTCTACATTATACTAATTTTGTAAGTTTAGAAATATTTATTTAGAAGAAATTACAAATTTTTATGAAAATAAAATATTTTTGAAAAAACTATTTAAATGTAAAAGACATGCAAGCAATTTCATTAAAAAATAATGTTATTAGTAGTTTAAGTTAATCATAACAAATGCTGTATTTACTCGAATAAAGAAAAATTAAAATAAAGAAAATTAATTTATTAATACAGTTTAATTTTATTTTGTTTAATAACAAATAAAATATCAAATGCATACATTGTTCTGCAAAAATTACTGACATTTTAAACTTTAAGGAAAAATCTTGTAAAATTGACAACATAATTTGTTCATGTAAAGCTGGACAATCGGAAACTTTTTTGCCAATTCTTAACGGTCGAATTCACTCCTCGTCAATTACACTTATGAGTTTCTTCGAATTATGATTTCCAAATAATCATCTGTTTTCACGTGGGAATGAATTAAAACTTATATCAGGCTCTCATGTAATTTTGGAATTCAATTCAAAAGCTTTGCTTTTCCTATTGCTATTCTTTACTCCTGACAATACACAAGAACGATTCAAACGAGCCAAATAAAATACTTTTGTTTTTAAACACCAGAAGGTGAGAATCCAGTAAAAAATGCAAATACAATTTACAAAAATTATACAAAAATGAAAAGAATCCTTCACTCGTGCATATAGATTGACCTAGGTTTTTGAAGCTGTGATAAATGAATAAAAACCCCGTCTTATATGCGAGTAAATACGGTAAATAATTGAAAGCTCAAGTTGGTTACTAAATTATTAGAAATTTCCTAATTATATACATAATCATGTTTTCAGTATGAATTTTCAGGACCACTAAAAGCATAAAAAAATATCAGCAACTTATTTTTATTATTATATTTAATTCAATTTAATTATGCATTATATTAAAATATAAATTTTAAAATGTTTGAAACAAATCATTGCTCGTCAGATGATTTGAAACAGTTCTATGCAGAAATTTTTTAAAACTAAATATAGTATTTGTTTACATTACATTAGAGATAATATGTTTTAAAAATAATTTAATTACAGATAAGTACATTTTGTCACATATTATAATGAGCAATTATTTATTGTAACATCATCACAATGCCAGGCTGCAATTTTTAATTTATTTAATTTAAAATATATGTTCTCCACCTCAAATTAGTATTGTAGTGTCTTGCCCCTGTACATCATACTTTTCCTTTAACAATGGAGTCATGACAGTCATCTATTAACTGCTTTCAGGGTTACATTTTGAATTGATATAACATGGCTTCCAGTTTGTATCAGTTCATATATAGTTAATTGGGGCCTCCTGCCCTTAAGGTTTCCATATCTGGTTTCGGATTTCATCTATCTAACTCCATTCTTGAGATTAAGAAAAGACAGATGTAGACCTGTAAATTCTCACTGTCATCCAAGTTTTTCAAATTGCAGCCCAATAAAGGCTGCAATTTGAACTGATTCAGATTCTGAATCGTTTTTATCCAGCCCTCTATACCCACATCTATCAAATATTTTATATAAGATGGATTTTAAATGATTAATATGTTTCAAGGAGAAAAAATCAAAAAATTATTTAAATTAGTACATTATTGCCACATTTATCTCATAATAGAAGAAAGTTTAATTTCTAATCTAATGCATGTCACCTAAAACTGATATTTGTGTAACTATCTTCTGTATGACGTGATAAAAAGTAAAGTAATTGTTAATATTTCATTTATCAAAATTTTATTATCAATTTTATCTTTCATTTTTTCTGTTTGGAAAACTCACTGTTAGAGATGTCATCTGGCATTTCAATCTGAAAGATCTATTATACCAAAAATAAACAGAACATAAAAAGCTTTATTAAATGAAGTTATCACATTCCAAACAAATATAAAATCACATTTTAAAAAAAATCTAGAGTTGATTATGCTTTTTTCTCTTTCATTTAACAATTACTTGTATGGATTTATTACAAGTAACACTGATTGCTAAACAATACTTCTTCCTAAATCATGACCATTTTCAATGTCATTCAAACACCTTCTTAAATCTTTTGTTGCTAACACTTTTTCGGCAGGGACTTCTTTAATTTCACCTTTTTTTTATCTATATTGTTAAAATGTTTTCTAAATCTTCCACTGAAAAATGTAAGAGATTGGAAACTTTTGCATTTAACGCAAAACCTTCCATCCTCTTTGTTCACATTTTTAAAATGTATTGATTGAACTGTCTGGATTACATCATTTCTAATCTATTGAATGTTATTTTCTTCTTCTAGTACAACTTATTCAGTTTTCATACCTCATTTATTGCAGTACACCTCACTAAAACATACCTTACAAAGTGTAGGCAATGACTAAATTACTCTAATGACACACCAAACTATTGAAACAAACACATCTAAAACTTGGAGTACTTCATCAATCACCATTGTTAGGTAATCAGATGACTTCTGGGTATTGACCTTCAAATTTTAATATGTTTACATTAAATGGGGCTTGAAACTGCAGACTCTGTTACAAGAGGTAAAATTAACCTGGTATGCCTGTATTTTATTGTCATTGATATTCACAGTAAGTGCCCAAGAGAGATAAGGACCTTGAGAGGTGCAAGTGATACTGCTGAATATGGCCCATTCTGAAATTGCAAAACCTGAAGTTGACTGTGTTCAGCAACTGTTTCTCATATGCAGTGTAGCACTATCTTTCAAGGCTGTCAGATTAGAGACCATCCATTTAGATATTATATTTTATGACAATTATTGAGAATAGCATAATCTATTTGGTTACATATTAATTCTGTGCTATTTACATACCAAAAGAAGAGTTTGGGCGTGATCTCAAGGTATCATAATTAATAATAGGCCCAGTATGCAAGAGAAAGTTCATGTTCAGCTCGAGAAATTTTTTTTTTATACATACATATCTCAAATTTAGTGAATTAAATTACTAAATAAAAATCCAGCAATGAGTTGCTTAACTTTTCCAGCAACATCTAAAACTGCATGTGTGGTGCCGTCTATTATGATATTTTATTATTAAAAACTTCTTATGTTTTAAGTATTATAAAATGGCAAAAAGCTTAATTTTGAGGGTAGGGATGGTTTTATAAAAAATTGTAAATGCTAATAACAAGTAAAATCGTCATTAAGTCCAAGCCTACTGGAAATACACATGATCACCGTCATCTCCTCACCCCCTTGCCATTTAATTAATTTAATAACATCAATCCCTCTAATAAATAGTGTTGCCACCTTTACAAAATCGCCAACCCGGACGGCAGGTCAGGTTTGTTTGAACAGAAGTTCCTGACGCATGTGCAACGTCATTTTACAATGCGAAGAATAACGTGCATGCTGGTTCTAAATCAGTTACAGTTAGTTGACTAGGGACTTGCGTAAGAGTGACATACAAGCAAAAAAAAAAGAAAGAAAAAAAGGTCGAGAGGCAGGTTGCACATCACATGTCAGCATAAACAGAGTAACATGGCAGAATGGCAGATGAGTTTCAGTGAGTGTGAGGTCTTTCGTTTTACAAATGGTGTAAATTTATAACAATATTTGCAAGAACTTTGTTTCATTGTAATTTCACAATTTCTATGAAATTTCCGGACAAAATTAATAGTTTACCTGGACAGTGAATCAATTCCCGGACTGTCCGGGTGGTAACACTACTAATAAACAAACCTCCCTGCAAAATTTCAGAAATTTTCAATAAAAAACACAGGAATTATTAAGCTTCAAACAGGGTGAACAAAATTGTCCCTCCTTCACAAACTAACATCCATATGTACAGAAAAACCCCCAAATTTTTACATTTCTCAGTGTTTCAAGGTCCCTAGTCCAAAATATAAAAATCTGGAATCATGTTCTGACCGACTGCCATACTTTCCTGGCTGTTATATATAACAAAGGGAAAATAAAAGTCAAAAGGAACCAATGTTATGCACATGACCCTTCGCAAGATATAATCCACCAAAAGCAACCTATCTAGAATTTTGAAGACCCTCAAAAATGGAGTAAAATTTAAAAGTAAAAAAAAAAAGACAGAAGTATTTCTCAATGGTTGGCACTATATCTGTTCAGCGAGCAATATATTGCAAAGGGTCACACGTAGATCATTGGTTCCTTTTGCTTTTTTTTACTTCTACAAGTACGATCTATTTCTCCAACAAAGCCCGAACCATCTCACTCAGAGCTCCAATTTTATCGAGTTTACATTGTTAAATTATACATAACTTACCCACAGAAAGACGTCCGACAATGCGGCATCCAGCAATGGAAGCGTGTATCACTGGAATGACATCTGCCAATTCTCCTTCAAAAACACTATTAATAAAAGGGTAAAGGTCACTTTACGCATGATCAGAATGTATTTCAATAGTTTTATCATTTCAACAATTAAACATAAACCCAACATAAAATAACTCAAAATTTTCGGTTTGAAATTAATTTAAATTCAAAAATATTTGTTTTATTTTTATAAATTACCTGTAAAAATTTTCGGAACCACCGATCGCAACCAAACAATAAGTATTGGTCAATTTAGAAAAAACACCAACTTCATTATTATTTTCGAACTGAGCACGGACTGCCATAATTACTTATTTGAATATAATCCAGAAAAAGAAAGCTTACTAATTACAGATAGAGAAATATTTAAGCCTATCGGTTACAGTGATTAAACACAAGCCTCGTGTCGGTTATTGCAATCCCCCTCTGAAACGTCTAAAATCGTAAATGCGCCCTCTTTTAAATTGCAAGATATTATGAAATATTACTTTAAATTTTCTGAAAAATTTTTATTTAATATATATTATATGTAAACATTATAAAAATTTTAACTTTAAAAGATTAATTTACAAAATTATTAAGCACTAGCAAATTATTATTATTATTATTATTACTATTTTTTTTTTTTTTAAATGTTTTCCGGAGAGGGCGCTGTTGTTCTGGATGAGAAGGAACTGAGATGAGTGGTAAGATAACGATTGATGAAGTATTAAGAGTATCTTTTGTATTATTATGAAGTAAAAATAGGTGCATATGTTAATGTCTACATTACTTTTAGAGTGGTGTACTTGTATCAAATTAATCATCATTCAAAATATGTTTCAGTCAACGACATAACTATTAGACCTAGGGTAAAAGTTATCGTAGAAACTAGCGCCACCATTACGGACTAAGGCAAAACGTGCATAAGCTGTGGACGTGTTGCGTGCGGCTTATAGTAACTATTTCTGGCTTAATAGTTATTTGTTTATACTCGAGTGTACAAAATTATTACAGGAATGCCACTGAGTTGCTGTGCAGTTAATTGTAGAGCAAAATATAAAAAAGGATTGGTATCACGTTTCAACGGTAAGGCCGAGACTCCACTAGCGTAAAAACGGGCGTAAAACCCCTCGCCGTGAAAGCTTTTAATCACGTGACTATGATATTTATGCCTGAGCAGGTCCAGCTAGTGCTGTAAAAACTTCGCTAGCTGGACCTCCTTTGCAATATGAGCATAAATGCAAATAGGTCACGTAATTAAAAGTTTTTACAGCGAGGGGTTTTTATGCCTGTTTTTTTAGTGGAGTCTCGGCCTAAGTTAGATATAGTAAGTTGCTCTGATGCTATATCGTCAGTTGGTGATCAAATTCTTGTAATTCCTTTTGAAGTTTTTCGAGAGAAGCATTAAACTTCCTTTAGAAGTCCATTGTTTATTTTTTTATTTACGTATTGAAGTACGTAGTGAAGTGACTTGGGACTAGGGTTGCCAGATGTCCCGTATATATGGGACTGTTCCCTTTTTTTAAGAAATGTCCCAGTGTCCTGGCAAATTTTGCCAGGATGCCCACTTGTCCTGTACTTAGCAAAAGAGATGATGAATTAAAATTTCAAAATCATTTTATACTAAACAAGAAATTACTAACACTTTAACCAAGTTCAATATCCTCAATTCTCATATAAAACATTGGAATAAAACTGGGAAATATAACATTGCTTTAAATATTAGCATAGTGAATAGTCTATAATGGCAACAGTCGATTATGTGTTTGTCATTAAGATCAGTGCAAGTGTTTAAATTCAAACGTTAACTTGTGATTTTGTAAAATGCCAATAGCTATCACTTGTTTGTTGGTTTTGCATGATCAACAGAATCAGAATGGGTGGGTAAAATTCAGGACTCAGTGCTGTAAAGTTTTCTTTTACTTGTGTCATGCCAAAAAGAAAGTATTCTTATAGCAATTATTCTAAACAGTGGATTTTATTGCAAGAAGTGACAACTAACATGAAGTCTCGTGTAAATTATGCCTCTGTAAATTTAGCATTGCCAACAGTGGAAAGACAGACATTTTCCAGCATGTTGAAACCCTAAAACAAACTTCAGTAGTGCTAGAACTAACTCTACACTCTTGATGAAACATGTAATCACTTCCAGCTCCATGAAAGATGCTATTAATAAATATAAACAACGAAGGGAAGCTTTATTCTATTTCCATCCACTGATGTTTCCAATCATGGCACCAAAAATTATTTCATGTTGTTGCACAGTATTTTACACCTCATTCTTAGGTGTTCTATATCAATATACAAGTAATTATAATTTGAAAGTGTTTTTATAAAAATTTCTTATGGTTAATTTAGAGTGGCACAGAACCAACAATGTTTACTTTAAATTGAAAGGCTCTTTAAATGATGCCATGGAGCATCATTTAAAGAGCCTTTCAATTTAAGAGCCTGCAAAAAATGAGCAGTATCGGCTATTCTGCTCATTTTTTGCATAATACCATGCATATCACTGCAGATATTTTATCAATAGATGTTGAAGTTATGGCAATGAAAATATTTTCTCACTTTTTGATGTATATTATACAGAATGAACTATTGAAGAAAATTTTTTGAATTTGTGGGAATTCACTAACAGACAGTTCTCTCTCATTTCAAGACATGTTGACTTTTGTTGACTCTGCCCTTGAAAGAGTATCAAAGTTGTTCGATGCTTTGAAATCCTACTTCCTCTCACAAGAAAATGCTCCTGTAATTTTGTTGATTTTTCTTTCTTCTCTCCTATGTGAAGACTATTTGTATTTTGTACACAGCTTTGTTCATGTATTGAATATAGAGAAAATGGAAACAAAAGCATTATTGAAATTTTCTCCATACTCAAAGACAAAGATTATCGATGAACACTATAAAGTGAATTTTTTTTCTATTAGTGTAAAGAACATTTTAAAGTCTCTCGTTTCTCCTGAGATGAGGGAGTGGTTCTTGGCTGAAGCAAGTTATATAAAGTTAGTTATGATTATCTGGTGAATTGGATAAATGAAATATGAACTGTTTATTCTTCTTAATAATCTACTGAGTTGGTAGGAGGTGGAATAAACATGCACTGCTTTGATTGAGAAAAACTTGGGAATTCACAATAATGATCTTTCCAGCCAATACATGAATCTTCTTGAATTTGTGGAAAAATGAGCAGCAAAACACATTGAGAGATGGAGAGCAATGTCTAGCCAGCAGAGGTGGCAAACATATTTTCAGAGTTGTTAATTTTCCAATATATTTTCAGTATCCCTGCACACAATGTGCATGTGGAACGAATATTTTCTATGATGATTGTTAAGTGGATCAAAGAATGAAATTACTTAGACTTTAGTATAGTGGAAAGCTTATTGCAACTTTTAGTAAATAAAAATAAGTCACGTTCTGAATTTTATAATTAGGCCTATGCATTGGAAAGACGTCCTCTTAAAGGACACTAAGAGTTCACTCATATATTAATATCCCAAACTGTTGCATGTGTAATCCAACAAAAGACTGAGCATGATCATGAAAAACTATATAATTTAAATTCCTTTTTTGTCAAAATTTTAAAAATTAGGGATTAACAATGTTTCAAATATGTTTTGTAATTTACTAATTTCAAAATATGAAAATTTGGCCTCTACGTATGATAAGCTTTAAAGACATTATAGATTTTAAAAATAATAGTATATACAAGGGCTAGAAGCATGCAGTTTACTGTTTTGTAATGTTTAAATATGTTCCATGTCATTTAAAATAAATTTATCTCCATGTCTACCAGTGGTGTGCCATCCATGGAAGCTGTGGATGCACTGCTTCCCTTGTATTTTCTAAAATATAAATACATATTGTGCAATTATTTTCATATTTTAACATACTTTGAATTAATTAAAATTATTATTTCATTATAACCACATTATGTATCTTATTACAAATTTCCATACTAGATGTGAAAAAACAATGATAAGATTGCTATTGTATATTTAAATATGAATTTGTATATGCATATTCCCAATGGAAGCACTGTATTGTCGAACATGGGATAGCTTCCACAGCAAAAATATTTGAATTGTGTAAAGCAGCCAGATTACAGGCATTTGTGCGTGCACTTTACAGAGCACCAACCTTATGCAGTTTAGCCTGTGGCTGCTACACACCAAAATATCATATAATGCTTTCAATGATTCTATCCAGGGCCAGCATAGCTTCCCTACTATCAAATGTCACCACATGCCACTGATGTCTATATAATATACACAGGTATATATATATAAATGGTTTGCTGTATATTAGCTAATATGACGATTTTAGTCTCTGTAATCCAAATTCTTGGTAGACAAATCTCACAGCAATTTAAAACTTATTGGCAAATTAAATTTATTTTGTAAAGACTACATCAAATGCATTTCGGGCTGGTGTAATATCTTCCAGTCCCTCTTCAGTGCTAAAACAATAACAAAGAACGTAAAATGTTTAACTAAAACACGACATGGATGTATAGCTACACTATAACTATAAACTTTGGAGAAAAACTTACAATAACCGTTGGTGGTAGTTACAATGATATTTCCATATGTAAGGGTGGTAAACTTTGCACACATTTATAGGAATCCTAAAATTACAATTATCTATATTTATTGTACAAAATAAGATAATTTAATAGGATTCCTATAAATGTGTGCAAAGTTTACCACCCTTACATATGGAAATATCATTGTAACTACCACCAACGGTTATTGTAAGTTTTTCTCCAAAGTTTATAGTTATAGTGTAGCTATACATCCATGTCGTGTTTTAGTTAAACATTTTACGTTCTTTGTTATTGTTTTAGCACTGAAGAGGGACTGGAAGATATTACACCAGCCCGAAATGCATTTGATGTAGTCTTTACAAAATAAATTTAATTTGCCAATAAGTTTTAAATTGCTGTGAGATTTGTCTACCAAGAATTTGGATTACAGAGACTAAAATCGTCATATTAATATACACAGGGTTCTTACACATCTGGAAAGTCATGAAATATCAGGGAATTTGTTAAAAATAGTCAAAAAGTCAGGTAAGTTGCTTCCTTGGCTGCCATGTTGATTTTTTGCTGACATTATGCAGGGCATCTCTATTTGGGACCTAAGAGATTTTTACAGATGATAGGAGACATATTTCATTATCCACTAATGTCGTAATTCAAATTTGACCAAATATTGGAGTTACGAGATTTTAATCGCCAACTAATGATATGGTATCTTTTTTGTACATAAAACGATCACTCGATGGATATTTTGTTGACAGGTTTCCTAAAAACAAGCAATACTTCGGTCTATGGTTGACAGCAATAGACTGTGACAAATGGAATCCAAGCAATAGTAGTGTTCTCTGTAGTCAGCACTTTGAACCTAATTGTTTCTACAGACAGAACGGATATACTTATTTGCGTGAAACATCGGTTCCTACAAAATTTGATTTTTCTCAACCTCTACAGAGACAGCCAGTAGTGCCACAAAGACCACTAAAGCGAACATCTTTGGCTAACATAGATGATGATATCTATGATGATCAAAGTGTGCAGCAGCAGCAGCAGCAAGATGAAGCGCAAATATCTGACCCAACCACATCAGATCATCAATACTGTGTGCCTAGTCCTAAAAAGTCAATGTGGAAAATGACAGACTATAGGGAAAAGTGTACTGCTCTGCAGTGCAAGTTGAGAAATTGTCAACAACAACTTCAAAGAGCTCAGAACAAGATTATCAACTTGGAAAGACTAACAGAACAACTGAAAATGGAAATTGAGATGTACTGAATGTTTTCATATCATAACCAGACAAGATAATTTAAGAAATGATAATTGATTGTTGTATGCCAGCAAAGATATAATTCACTTGCCTTGTTGCAGTGAACAAGTGCTCAGACATCTGTGTGAAGGAAGTTTGAAAAGACAAAACAATCTTCTGCTTCAGTTGCAGGTTGAAATGCTAATTCTGGGAAAGAAACTGCATTTCTCTAACCAACACGATCATCTTTTCAGAAGTGTTGAGCTTGGTAATCAAATCCACTATGTATTGTTGATAAAATTGCTCCAACATTTCTTCACTATTCAATTACATATTATGTACAAACAATAATCAGGCTCATAGTGGTATTTCTCTAAAACAAGTGTACACCAAACTTGTTCATTTTAATAAATTATGTTTATTGATGGGTTACTGCATTTGCAAATATTCATATGAATATTATCTGGTGCAGACACTCCTCATTTACATACAAAACTCCGGGAACAAGTCAAAGATGCCTATATATATTTCTTGTATTTTGTATTCCACATTTGGTGAAATGTTCAGTCGATATGACTAATAATTTTACTATTAAAGATTAGTTTAATATTTTTCAGAGCATTTTGACTATTTCATTTATTATTTATCAGTTCTATAAATTAGTCATGAAAATTGTGTATTTATGCGATGAATAGTCGTCGTATCTGTATTTAAGTATTTCTTGCAGGTACACAGCTTTCTGCCTTAAAGTGTTAGGGTGGACACAGTTCAATTTGCTTCAAAGATGGCGGCCTGGTTTGGAGTCTAGTAGTTATGTTGTTGGTTTGAGTTAAATTTGTGTATTTTATATTTTTTGTTCAAAATTGAATACTTTGAATAGAACATAAAATAATTTACATACTTTTTATCAATTTCTAAAAAAATTC
Organism: Centruroides vittatus; assembly: GCF_030686945.1. Classification (NCBI taxonomy): domain Eukaryota; kingdom Metazoa; phylum Arthropoda; class Arachnida; order Scorpiones; family Buthidae; genus Centruroides; species Centruroides vittatus. The sequence goes on from NW_027122102.1 coordinate 33,492, forward strand.
TTGGTTTTAATGTATTTTTCCTTTTTAATTTCTTTTTATGTAAAGATGAAATTTTTCCCCCTCTCTGTAAATTGCAAAATTTTAGATAAAATATAATTTTTTTCTTTTGTACTCATCTGTATATTTATGTATCTGATTTTCTTTTACAGTAAATAAATTATCCCAATATAAGCGAGCACAACAGTGGTCTGTCTTTGCACGTTTATGGTATCTTTATGATGCCAAATGGCAGAATCCTTTTGAATCAGCAGAAAAAATAGCATTTTATTTGGCTGGTAAGCACAAACCCATTTATCATCCATTGAGCGATGTTGGAGATCATGTGGTGGTGATCAACACAAAAGATATAGCAATGCCAGACTTAGAATGGAAATATAGGATGTATTATCATCATACTCGATATGCTGGTGGAGCATCTTGGACATCAGCTTGGGAGCTGCATCAAAAAGATCAAACCAAAGTACTTTGGAAAGCTGTCTATAAAGCATGTGGAAGAAGTCTTCTGAGGCATAATAGGATGGAAAGGTTACATTTATTTCCAGATGATAAAATTCCTGAAAACATTCTAAATAATATTAGTGATCACATACGACAATTAAAAATTGTACCAAAAAAATTAGAAGAGTATTCAGAAGAAGAGTTAAAAAATTTTCCTAAGGTATTCGAATGGCCCGAAGATTTTGTCATAAAGTAGTAATCTCGAATTTTAAGAAATTTGTGTAATGTAGTAAATAAAAATGTTAAATTTCATTTCCAAAATATAGATTTTTTTTATAGTTAAACAATAACAGAAATATCTTTAACAGTTTTCAGTGGCTTGTCTTAGTGATACAATTAATAATATTGCATGCATCAACAATAAAATGACCAAAAAATTCAATTAGTATTTATTGACAATGACAAATTCTACATAAAAGAAACAGGCATATAATGCATGCATTACATATCCAAATTATATTAAATTTAAATTATCGCTTGAATGTTACTAAAGTTACATTGGTCTTATTCGTCGATTCACCAGCAAGAAACATTTGATTGGATACTGAAAAAGTGAATTGTCCAATAGAGAAAGAGCATGTAGTTAAATCTAAAAATCTCAAAAACATCAAACATTCTGTGAAGCATCAAAATTTAATTCTTGCTGTATGGTAAATTTACAAAATAGCGCTTAAAGTATTTCATAATCATGCCATCTGCCAGCTTATAACTATTTTTTTATTTGCATTTTTCTAAATTCTGTCTAAATTTCTAATTAACTGTCAATAATATATAGAGTTAATATTGCTTCCAAAAAATTGTTATAAATTTACAAAATATGTAGAAAGAATTTCAAAGTAATGTGAAGACAGCAGAATTTGAAAAATTCCAGTCTATAGCATTTTCTCTACAAGTCGAGAATTACCGTATTTTACGGACTATAAGACGCACCTTAATTTTTAAACAATTTTTTTAACAAAAATACCTATAAGATACTACGGACTATAAGACGCACCTGAATTTTGGAGGCAATTTTTCGAAGAAAAAAGTGCATCTTATAGTCCGTAAAATACGGTAGTTTTGAAAACTGAAGAAAAGATTTGATTGATAATACCAAATGTTGAAACACAATATCTTGTAAAAACATTTACTAATAGAATGCTTAAAATAAAAATTTTCAAATTGAGTAAATCTTTGCAGCATTATTTCAGTAAACTGCTTTAAGTATACAGATTGTTTGTAAGTTGTTGAATAAATATACTCATTGACAAAAAAGTTATACATCCAAATGATTACTGAAAAAACATCATTTACATTCCTGAGACATATAATCAGATTAAAACTTTGCATACATATGTCAGGTAATGCCATCAGTGTGCCAGTTTTCAACCTACATTTACTAAGATTTTTTATCTATCACATAAATGCTAAATGCCTTTTTTTAATGCCCTGTGTACAAGTATGTATATTGCATCAAAATTTTCTTATACTTATTGACGTATATATTGGATTGTTCGAAAAATAATTTCATTTTTTACCACCACTAGTTATATTTTCACCACCAATTTCATTCAAAATCATATTGTCATTATATATTTTGACAGCTGACATTTCAAGGCTTATTTGTAAAAAAACTTTGTTTGATTCTTTGCAATTTTTTTTGGTGTCCCATCAAATGTGGAAAATTGAAAGCGGCATTTTCGGCATATTTTGCTTTTTTATTATCAAAAAGATAAGAATGCTGTTCAAGCAAGAAAAAATTGTGTGATGTGTTGATAGAGCAACAATGCCAAAACTGGTTTGCAAAATTTCATTCTAGCAATTTCAATGTTGAAGATGCACCAGGTTCTGGAAGTTCAGTTGAAGCTGATAAAGACAAACAAGTATTGATTGAGGCAAACTGCCGAATAACAACACGAGAAATCGCTAAGAAAATTAAATTTGTCAAATTCAACAGTTTATGGTCACTTGAAATGACTTGGTTTCGAAGCTTATGGGTTCCACGTGTTCTTAGATTTGCTTCTCAAACATCAAGAAAATTATCCATTTTTGAAATGAATCAATCATAACTGGTATTGAAAAATGGATTGACATTGTTTATAACAATGTCAATGGATTCATTAGAAAAAACATTAATAGATAAATTATAGAAAATGCTTGCTAATCATTTTTTAAATCATTAGCATGCACAATCTTAAGATACCAAACACTCAGCACTAGTTTCTATAAGGGTGGATCAAATACATAAAGCAATCCATAAAATATAATGGAATGTCTTTGATTAATACTGATAGAGAATTGTCTTTGCAATATCTTTATTTTCCATTAAAAATTTACAAATAGGTATTCAATATTTCACAATTTTAATAACACCGTTATAATCCTTATTTAAAGGATTAAATGAACAATACATCCTCCAATTAAATTAGATGATTGTTTCTTTTATTAAAATAATTAAAATATTTTATAATTGGAGCTTTTAGTTCACAGAATTTATGACACAAAATATATATATTTTTTTGATAATTACAACTTCAACTTCATTTTAATTTCTTGTGGAAGTACCTGAAAGAAAATTTTTAAATATACTTATTTTGAAAAAATAAAATAGCAATTCTTAAAATAAATTAAATACTGTATTTTACCGACTATAAGACGCACCTTAATTTTTAAGCAATTTTTAAAAAAATACCTATAAGATGCACCTAAATTTTGGAGGCAATTTTTCAAAGAAAAAAGTGCGTCTTATAGTCCGTAAAATACAGTATATTTTTTGCAATCTTAAATTGTACCTAAAATGTAAAAGATTTCTAAATTATTATAAATCAACTGAATTTATTATGTAAAAATAAAGTGTATACTGTATCTATATATATAATCAAGACGAGCTGATGATGATAATCAGCGCAGATCCCAAACGGTTAGGAGTTGAAAGTTGAAATTTGGTACACAGTTAGGGTACGTCACGAGAATGCACATTAAGAAGGAATTTTTCAAAATTCCTCCCCACGGGGGAGAGGGACAGGATTAAGTCTTAACACTTCCATCAACGATGGAAGTGTTAAGAGAAAGCAACATGCAAGACGCAGATGCAGTTTTTTTGTTTTTGCAGGAAGTCGAACATATTTTTAGACCTATCTAAAAATTCTGTAATTAGTCTGGAAACAGGGAAACCCAATTCTTGCATTCTGTGAAAAGGTTGACTATAATGTAATAATCTTAATCTTCGCTATCGTTACTTTTGCCCGATCAACACCGGGCCTATCTGCTAGTATTCAACAAAATTAACTTTAGCTCTCTACTACTTATGACCAGAACACAAAGACATATTTATTACACAAAGTCAGAGGACTGAGCCAGTTCAAATGTTTCAATGAGCTGGATTTAGCATTGTAATTTCTCTGCACAAAGACCATGTGTACATTCTTCTTTCAACCTATGTATTCATATTCCATGCTAAAATAATTGTTCGTGTTCCAATCCTTAGCATAACAACTGATTTGCTAATAATTTTTATACTTTATTGAAAGTTGTTAGAATTTTAAGATATTTACTAAATTTTTCTGTAACTAGATAAATTAAACTAAATAAATTTACATTCTAAACTACTGTTTTGTTTTGTGTAATCTTGAGCTCATTGAACTATTAAATGTTTAAAACAAAATGATGATAACAAGATTTGATATTAAAACAACTTTGAATATTTTGCATACTGTACTATTATTTAATATCTGTCTTTTGTTCTATCGTATAATATATAAATTAGATTATATATACATATATTTCAGATTCATTTATTTTCTAATATTCTCATCATTACCAAAGTGACATACATAGACACATTGTTGCAGCTTACTTCTGTTGTTGACTGGAACCTATGACACATCAATTTCGCCTTCATTTTTAGGATCAAGTAAGTCTACAGGAATAAGATCAGGGGAGGAAGTTGGAAAAGAACATTAAGCTCTTCTTGGTTAGATATTAACCAACAATGACCAAAGTAAAGTAATATGTCAATGAAAAGTCTTCTGTTCCTACCACAAATCAGTCCACTTTCATTGTACATCATCACAGACAACTAAGAATTTGACATCCACTCCTAATAATGAATTTGATGTTTGCTCACTAATCCATATTATGTCATTTATCTTCCAACTTTCTCTGACACTTCAAAGAAAGTTCCATTTTTATCATGCTATGCCTGTCAGAGACAGGAGATACAAATAATGAATGATGTATAAAAGCAAGGACTTATAAAAAACTGACATCCTGTATCTCACAACTGCAGTAACACAAAATTCAAAAGTTCAGTTCGTTCTTAATTCTACTTTGTATTCATACAGGCATTTCTTCTGGTAACATGGTGTATGTGTTTCTAAAAATCACTGCATTGTAGAATTTCACACAATAAAAACAACAAGAAAAATGAGAGAAACAGAATTGTGTGCAAAACATTAAATCTGTAGTCTTTCAAATGTTTTATTATTTTAGGATTTTCCTCATTACTTAAAGATTTCCTTTTTTATTCCCTGCTTAGATCCTTGTAACCAGGATGCTTAATCATATATGGATATTGTATTAAATATTTTCCTTGATGGACCTATACAAACCAATTAGAACAGTGTAATATGAACTCATAGATATGTGAATAAGTTGAGGTAAGGCAGATATGGATGTTTTGTGGATTATTCTGCAGGTCACTATGATCAGTTGGATGGCATTTTTCACTTTCATCTGATATTATTCAACAGGGCAAAGCATCTCATGCAAAATCACATATGAATAAACACAATTTTATTGCTGTTTTGTTTCCTGTCTAGTTAGACGTGAAGAAAAACAGCAATAAGCACCAACAATTTTCTTTGTTTGCTGCTGGGTCCCTTTATCATAACAGTAAACATAAGTTTGCATTTTGGTAATTTTACTTCCATATTTATCAAATGTGTATAAACAAATTTACTTATTAGAAACTTATGTTATAACAGAGGTAATTATACATTAATAATAGAAGATTGGACCATTTTTTTTATTTTAGATATTTATTAAAAATAAATATACAGTTTAATGCAATAACTGATCATAATTGCACATAATTTATTGAAAATACAGTGGAACCTCGCATAACAAGCAAAACAATTTGTGAAAATTTGCCTCGCTTAACAAGCGATATTTCGCATAACAAGTGATGAGGAGAGGGGAAGTCCCAAATTGTGTGCATGTGGCATGCTCCATCAGTCTGTGTTTAGCACTCATTCTGCTAGCATCTTAGTATTGCTTGTGATCGCATATTTTTCCAAACTTTTGTGTTCACACATATTACTTATAAACATCAACAACCATAGTCCGTTATATAATAAACACGCCAAACGATATGCCAAATTCTTGGGTCATTAAATTTAATGACAGATTCCAAATTAAATTTTAGAAATGTCTGAATTAAAAATTAACTATTTATAATTATTAAATTTAACACAAGATGGAAACATAACTGCCTACCTCTCAAATTAATTAATTTCAAATATTTAATTATAGCCTTTACATAACCCAAGAATTTGGCATATCATTTGGAGTGTTTATCAAACATATTAGCAGTGATTTGGTTTTCTGTTTCTGCAAATCGAATTCTCATTCTAGGATGGTTCATTCCGCGCTAGAAGAAAAGATGATGATTCACGCTCCTTAACAGTATATATTGTACAATTTTTTTTTTTGAATAAATGTTATACATAAAACATTTGAGCATTATTTCAGTGTGGAACGCATTATCGTATTTTACATTAATTTCTATGGGAAAAATTGTTTCGCGTTACGAGTAAGACTCTGGAACGAATTATGCTCATTAAGTGAAGTTCCACTGTACTATCTTATATTGTATAATCATTTCAAAGAAAATATACTTGATATCTTTCACTCATTTGCCTTGAAATCACAAAAAACCAATTATTAAGAATGAATAATTATTTATGTATGACAGCATACATTATCAACAAAAATATTATTGAAATACTACATGTCACTCATTCAATCCTTTTTGCTGATGAATGAAAAGTGATATATTCAATGAAGTAGGTTAGATAAAGTGAATTTATATAAAAAACCTAAACTGTGAGTTTGATTTATTTAGATGAATTTGATATCAAATGCATTGTACTAAAATTAACATATTGTATAAATTTATACACACTTCTTTTTTTACACATTTATATATTTTAAAAAATTTTATTTTATAATTATATAAGGGGCAGTCAAATGAAAATGAGACAGATAATAAACAGTTTACTTACTTTTTTCTCATTTCAAAAGTAATTGCCATAACTGTTAATACATTTATCACACTGTGAGACAAGATGGTCACAATGCCTTCATGGAGAAATGTTTGCAGTTGCCTACAGAACCATGATTGTACCCAGGCGGGCACCTCTTCGTCCAAAGCAAACTGATGGCCACGAATGTCTTTCTTCAGGGCTCCAAAAATATGGAAATCGCATGAGAAGAGATTGGGACTGTGTGGAGGATGTGTAAGGGCTTCCCAGCAAAATTTTTGCAGCGTAGTCGAAACAACCTTGGGAACATGTGGGAGGACATTCTCCTGCAACAGAATGATGCCGTCTGTCAACATTCCTGGGCATTTGACTTGATGGTGCACTTCAAGTTTTGCTGGGAAGCCCTTACACATCCTCTATATAGTCCTGATCTCTCTCCCATGCGATTTCCATATTTTTGGAGTCCTGAAGAAAGGCATTCGTGGCCATCGATTTGCTTTGGACGAAGAGGTGCACTCCTGGGAACAATCATTGTAGGCAACTGCAAACATTTTTCCATGAAGGCATTGACCATCTTGTCTCACAGTGGGATAAATGTATTAACAGTTACGGCAATTACTTTTGAAATAAACAGTTTACTTACTTTTTTCCCATCTGTCTCATTTTCATTTGACTGTCCATTATATACAGGTATACCTCACCTTACGTCGGTAATTGGTTCCAGGAGAGGCAATGTAAGTAAAATTTACTTGTGTAGTTACGACGTAAGTCGAAACTACGGTGGAAAACGCCAATAATGAGCACTTAAAGACCGCTAAATAAGACGACAACACAGAAAAACAGATGTTTTCATGTTTCGTTCTCTAGGATTTATGATGATTATATTAACATTTACTGTAAATGTACATATTTTAATATGATTTTATCTGCTTTTAACGCTTTTCTAGTGATATTACAACTTCAATATTTGTGGCGGATGGATGTAAAGTCGAATAAAATGACTTAAACTTGATTTTTATTTTTCCATATACTTTTTTGACAAACGACGTAACTCGAGGTATACCTGTATTATGTGTAGAAATAAATTACTACAGAATAAACTTTTTATTTATTCAATATTTATTTTCCAATGGACAAAAACTATTCCATTATATAAAAAAGTTTCTTATAAATGAAATTTATAATTTTTTCTAATTTCAAATTTTATTTTAATTCATGTTTATCATTTTAAGTTATAACTATTTCTATAGAAAACATCAATGATATTTTAAATATACTTTAAAATACTATACCTCTTCAACATGGTTCTCTGCTAATAATTTCATTTGAACACTAGTCCGACCTTTACCAATAACATCCTGAAAATATTTTGATCATCAGTTTTAAATAGAAATAATTTATTTAAGAAATTCTAAAAATATTATTTCATACAATTATAAAATGTTTATTTGATTATTTTTAATTCTCACTGTTTAACTTATGTCATTATTAAATTACTGATAAGTCAATGAAATATAATTTGCTTATTCATATTATAAAGATTTTTGCTTTGACCAAATAAAATATACCAGCACTAAACTAATTAAAAGAGTTAAATGTTTATTGGATGGTTTAATTAGTTTAATGCAGGCATATTTTTTTTGCAATGTTCTAGGGATTTGATGATGGGATGGAGGGATCCTGAAAAATATTTAATTAACCTTTTGTCAAGCATGCAAGAATTTTTTCCACAAGCAAATGTCTGTTGTACTTTTTACAACATTCTGAATTTTCTTATTTTATTTTGCTAATTTGATATGTTAATAAGAATTTACATTTGCTTTTATTTTTCTATACTGTTCTTCAATTAAGCTATCTATTCTATGAATTAAGCATCTATTTTACAAACACATATCACACAAAATTTGTTTGATTGCATGTTATTTGCAGATAAACCTTTTACATTTCTCACACCTTGTGGATACAGAAGAATTTTTCTTACATCCACACTGGAAACATGTACCAAGTCTTCCATTCAGCATTTCTCAAGACAATATTTTTGAAGAAAGACTATGATATCACCTGGAGGGATGAAAGTTCTGATCTTGAAATAAGATGCTCTTTTATTAGTTGTATAGACAAATTTTTCAGAAAGATTCCTTTTCTTACTTGATCCTGTCCAGGCTTGTTCATCACAAAAATTATTCTTGCATTTATTCCTACAATATTCATAATTACAAAAAACAGTTCACTGCATTTTGTGTTTTTACAGTCCCTTTCTTTTCCAAATTTACTGGAAACATTGTTGATGTCTTTATTAGTGCAATCTACATCTCATCTATTATATTCATATTCAAAACTGAAAAAATCTTCAGCTTTTGATGAAATGTTTCTGGCTCCATCCCTTTTGCCCAGGAAATATCTTTACAATATTCTTTTGTCTAGTTTTGGTCATTTTCAAATTTGTCTTTTTATTCCACTTTTGTCTGTCTCTACATAAATAATATTGGTAATCATTGTATTCATATCATCTTTACCTTCTCTGCTATCTGATGAACTTGTCTCAGTGTCACTTTCATGATTACACAATTCAACTTTTACATCACTTCCATCATTTGAACATTCCATCATCAAAGATATCCATTTCCTCATCATCTTCATCAGATATTGCTTGCTTTAAAACTTCTGGTATTTCTTCTTCTCAAAATTGTCTAGACATTGCTTATAATGTACAGTACTATACATAAAGACCACACAAAAACCATGAAAAGTAGAACTAACTAGTAAAGAAAAACTGCACGTGAGTGCACACACATTGTAAAAAGTACAACTGTCACCTAGCTTTCATAATTGTGCAATAGTAACAGAATTACGAGAGGATGGTAAACATAACTTCACATGTACTTAAGTATTGATTAAAGAATACTTAAAAGATGAAGCATGAACCAACCTCTAAAAAGATGATAACGAAAAGGTAAGTGTTGTACTTTTTACAACAGCACAAGTGCTGAAAGGTTAAATGAAATTTTGACTCTTTTAAATATTTTTATTACAAGATAAAAAAAAATGATCCTATGTTGTTTGGACTTATTTCCTGCTTTCTCTTCTTCTCTATGAGAAGCTCTCAACAGCACCAAATGCAATTTTGAATAATCGAAACTATCTTAAAGACCTACCATTTCTTGTGAAATCAAAATAATATTTAGGACAGTTGTCGCTGCCAGCTAGTGTTGCTAATTCTTCTCAAGATAAACTGGTTATCACAAATTGCTGTCAGCAGTATATATTACAGAAGTATTTTACTCACTAAATAGATGCTTCTGTATAGCAACTTGTTTCATAAATCTTGACTGGGCTGTAAAAATGCACAGTAGCAAGGACCAGTCAATTTACTTAGTGAAGGGAACAGAACAGTTTGTTGAATATATAATAAAGTCACTGTGCATCACCAAAAAAGAGGCTCTTGAACTTTATAAAACTTCCACAGTCCCAACCAAATATTGCAATTGCCTGGACAAAATATACAAAATGATCTGTATAATATATCTGCATTTTTCTTAAAGGATGCATTTTTTTAAAAATATATATACAGTCGACTCCGCATAAGTCAACACCCAGATAACTCATTACCGGAGGTTAATTAGTCAATTTTCTGTGGTCCTGGTCGACTTACATAGGCAATAATGTTATTAATGTTAAAAAACTCTGTTTACTCAACATCGTTTAATTCGTCACCACTGGATAAATCAACATACTTTTTCTGTTTCACACTTTTTTGACGTCTGATAAGTTGACTCCCCTCCTGAAAAAATGAGTTCACACTGTACAATAAGCTGTGTAGTGTAAACTCATTTTTCGGGGGGGGGGGAGTCGACTTATCAGAATTCTAAAAAGTGTGAAACAGAAAAAGTATGTTGATTTATCCAGTGGTGACAAGTTAAACGATGTCGAGTAAACCGAGTTTTTTAAGGTTAATAACATTAATGCCTATGTAAGTCAGCCGGGACCACAAAAAATTTACTACGTAACCGACGAGTGACGAGTTATCCGGGTGTCGACTTATGCGGAGTCGACTATATAAGTCAATAGAATATTTAAAAATGATTTTGATCCATTACAGTACAATCACAAATTGTCTTGTACATATTAGGTTGACAGTGTCTGGTGACTATATTATAATGAATCTCCACATTAATTGAATCCTCTTGCACTATAATGAATCATGTACTGAATGAAGTCACATTAAGTAAGATATTCTTGTATTTTATATCAAAAAACTGAAGAAATGAAATTTGTACTAAACATGTAATTTCCCAAATCTTTTCACAATGTTAAATTTATTAAATGGCAATTACCAATATATTAATTTAAAATACTTTACATTTTAAAAATGTTAAATTAATTATTTTTAATTATTTACTTTTTAAACGAAATTTCATACCTTTAAGTGAACTTTACAAAGAGCAAACAAATTTCTTCCATATATTTTAAACATAGGATGATCTAAAGTAATGTCATATTTTTCCAAAGCATTTACAACTGCTTCTCGTAATTTCTAGATAAATAATTTTAATCTTAGTAAAAAGTTACTTGTAAATAAAAAAGGATTTTATCATACAGTAATAAGATAACTTACTTTTTTGTGTCTTTCAGATAATTCATCAAAAGACAATTCTGATTCTCTATCTTTTAGCAAGTCCTCTGAATTTTCAGAATTAAAACTTGAAGATCTAAAAAAAATAATAATAATAATAATAATAATGATAAAATGTTGAAATCTAAAATTATGCAATTAAAAATTGTACTTAAACCAATGTCTTAAATCTTAATGAACTATTCAGTAATTAATCTGATAGAATAATTTTAATGAAATTTAAATAAATTTTTTTGACATTTCAAATAAAAATAGAATTTTTGGCAAATTTTTATCAAAGCTATTTATTTTTAATATTGTGCCATCACCAGAGGAATTTTGAAATGTTTACATATTGAGGCAGACAAGTAGCCTTAAATAAAAGGTCAACTCCACGGTGGAACTGTTATTTTCCTCATGTGCTTGTAAAAGGACAAGTGAGAAGACACTTTTTGCATTGTCTATTTAAGAATTTTCTTAAATTTTGTAAATTTTTATAAATTTTTATCAGAATTTTGTATAATAATTTTTTATTAATTGATTTTGTTTAATGTAAATTTCAGTAATAAAACCATATTAAATGGTTGCTCAAGGTTCAGCACTCTGCATTTCATTTTTTTATGAATAGAAAGAAATAGCATATCCTTCAAGTTTTCTTCCAAAGTGTAGAACCTAAGTATAATTTTCCAACAGAATGGTGCAAGTTGCCAAAGTGCCAAAAAATCCAGGAAGTATGGAATTATTCAAGAAATTATGCACTTATTATAATGTGTAAATATGTATTAATACAGGCAAAAGATGACATAACCAGGTACAAATTACCGTTATCCAAGGTATTTTGTCAATACTAGAGGTGTTCATAGTTATTTTTGTCACTTAAGCTTTAAGTATTTATTTTTTTTAAATGTACACAAATATTTTTATTGTATTATTTATGTTAATGAATGTCATAATTTAAAAAACAGCAATTTTTGTGAACAAATCCATTGCCTATTTTTCTTTTACCAAGTTCAACATATAACACAGTTTAAAATCAAGAGATGTCCCAAGTAGTTTTTGTTTAATTTATAATATCAAACAATTTTATATAACTGGAATTCTGTTGTAAAGAACCAAATTGGTGAAAAATTTTATTCTATTGTATAAAATACTATTGTATAAATGCAAGAAAAACTAATTATGAAGGAAGAATAAAATCTATACATTTAAATAACCAAAACAATAATAAAAGAAGAAAAAAAATTATGATTTATTTCTTTCATAAGCTGAACGTTTTATAAAAGCTATCAACACAGATTTATTTTTAAATTATATCATCTCAATCTCATTTGTCTTCATTGTCTCTAAAGCATTTTTTTTTGTGCTCAAAAAATTTCAAGTAATTTATTACTTTTGCTTATAAAATTTAATTTTCAGGATAAAGCTGTAAGCTTTATATAAAAAATGACTTTAGATTTTGGCATTTCCTTCTTAAGAAAAATTTACTACTTAGTCAAGAGAACATCCTTTCTTTTGGTAAATATGAAATTTAGTAACAAAATTTTTTAGACAGTAATTATTAATACAGTTTAGTATTGCTATTAGTGGCTTAATAATTGGATTAATCCTGACAACAGTGTTTGATCACATAAACACTATGTCATTAATATAGCATAAATACTACATACCTTTTTTCTTCATGATATTTGAAATTTTTCTGGCTTGATTCATTACAAATAGAATTTGTATAATCATTTGTATTTGTTATTTTTATCCTATGTATATCTTTTCTTAGTGGAAGCTTCTTTTTAATCTCTTCATTTGAAGAAATGCATTTATTTGCATCTAAACTCAAGATAGGTTTAATAATGGCAGACGGACGATTCTTTTTAATACTCCAGCCTAAAGGCTTATTCTGATTTAATGTTGTAACAGAATTATTTCCAGAATTTGATTTTCCTTTATGTCCATTAGTTATAGAATGATTGACAAATAACTGTTTTCGACAACCTTTTGGCACTTCAGCAAAGTTTATATTTGTTGAATCACAAGCTAGATTTTCAAATTTTAATGTGAAATCAGTTTTAAAACAAGCTTTTACAGTCTTTTTTCTATCTTGTTTCCTAGAAATAACTGAAATTTGTCTAATTTCTGTTGTTGGCATTAAATCACTACGAACATTTTTAAACTTTTTAGTTTGCTGGTTATTTTGATTTAACATTTTGTGTCTTTCTGGACTTGTAAATAACAATTCGCAAATGTCTCTCTTTTTCTGTCTGTTACGAACCATGTTGTTAGACTTTTCTATCCTCTTTTGAGATTCAGCTGGTGTTAGTCTTGTTTCACAAAATGATGAAATAGTATCAAATTTCACAAGATTAATAATACTTGCTTCCAATTCTTCACAGGATGAGTTAATATTATAGCTATTAAAAGTTAAAAATATGTATATTTAATAAAATAAATAATAAGAATAAAATTTTTAAATTTTCAATTATATTATGTATAATTATAGTAAAAATTTCATCTCTCAAAAACTTATTTAACAAATTTTTGGATTACAAATTTGAAAAATTAATATACATAACTAATAAATATCAATTTCTGAAATTTCATTACAAATTCATTACATCATGTAATGAATTTTATAACATACTAGCTGACCCGGCCACGCGTTGTTGTGGCTCAAAATGTATCTATTATAAATGTGTAACACTTCCCCCGTGGGGGGAATATCGAAAAATCCCTTTTTAGTGTATATTCTGTTGACGTCACCTATTAAAACGCAATTAAAAACGCAAAAAAACCGCATGTAAAATAGTATAAATAGAAGCCGAGTTCTTCACAGTAAGCCTTAATCCTGTCCCTTTCCCCGCTGGGGAATATCGAAAAATCCCTTTTTAGTGTATATTCTGTTGACGTCACCTATTAAAACGCAATTAAAAACGCAAAAAACCGCATGTAAAATAGTATAAATAGAAGCCGAGTTCTTCATGGTAAGCCTTAATCCCGTCCATCTCCCCCCCCGTAGGGAGAATTTCGACATGTATATTATATAAAACCACGTGCATATTCGAATGCAACGTTGTGTCAAAATTTCAAAGGAATCGGTAGGAACAAACAAACGTTGTATTTTATTTATATAGATAGGTAGAAAATGATCTGCTTAGGTCCATTCTCACAGAAAAGCAAACTTAGGTCGTCTGAAGTTAACGCCATCTGTTGGACATAAAAGCCTTAATCCATATATAAATATATTTTTGAAAGGGGGGAAATGGTGATCTTCACATATGCCACAAACCTTCGCGGGAATGTATTAAACAACTTCCCAAAGTTTCATGGCAATCGGATAAATGGTGTGGTAATGCATGAAGGACAAACACACACACACACACACACACACACACACACAGACATACATTCGTTTTTATATATATAGATTTGTAACATATAATTTTATGACATGTATATATCAGGTCAGTCCATAAGTCCATGCCCATTTTTATAACCTTGAGAAAAATCTTGTTTTGCTGTTAAAAATGTCAGTCTAATGTGATAATTTTTACACTGAAGTGTTAAATTGGGTCTCATTCATATAATACTGTTTAGAATTGTGAACATTTCAGTTGTTTATTTTTGTTAAAATGGAAGTAATGGATGAATATAAAGACGTGTTTTACACTTTTTATTTTTAAGTGGTGAGAATGCTACAAATGCAGCCAAAAAAATAAATACTGTACATAATCAAATCGTAATTAGTGCAAGGACTGTGCAGAAGTGGTTTGAAAGATTTAGAAACAATGATTTTGTGTGGAGGATAAGGCTGGTACTGGAAGATCCGTTGACTTTGATGACGATGCTCTCTCTACACTAGTTGAAGTAGAACCATCTTTAACAGTTGATGAAATTGTGGAATGTTTAAATTCATCCCACGGAACTGTTCATAGACACCTACAACAAATCGGAAAAGTTTCAAAGCTAGGAAAATGGATACCACATGAACTGTCAATAGCTAACCAACAACAACGTGTAAACATTTGCACGTCTCTTTTATCCGGTATTGCTTTAGAACCTTTTCTTGGTATGCTGGTTACTGGAGACAAAAAATGGATCCTCTATAATAATATGATGAGAAAAAACAATGGATTGCGACAAGCAGCCAAAACAGACTGCAAAAGGTGGGTTGCATCCAAAAAAAATTCTTTTGTCTGTTTCGTGGGATATGTCAGATGTAATTCACTTTGAGCTGTTAGAACCTAATCAAACAATTACAGCTCAAATGTATTGTGAGCAATTAGAGCGTTTAAATGAAAAACTGAAAAAAAATTGACCATCGTTAGTGAACAGAAAGCAGGTTCTCTTGCAGCATAACAATGCCAGACCACACACTGCAAAAATAACTGTACAGAAACTTGAAAGCTACAACTGGGAAATTTTATCTCATCCACCATATTCACCAGATATTGCTCCCAATGATTATCATCTTTTTTGCAGTTTGCAGAATTTTTTAAAAGGGAAAACTTTTGAGGATGAGAACAATGTAAAAAAAGCTATTTCTGAATATTTTGATTCAAAACCAAAATCATTTTACAAAGATGGGATTAAAAAGCTACCATCAAGATGGCAAAAAATTGTACAAAATAATGGTGAATACATTATGGATTGAAATTAAATTTAATTACAATTTTTTGCTGCTTTTTTTGTAGATAAAAATACGCATAAACTTATGAACTTACTTGATATATGTTACAGTCAAAACACGTTTTTAGTTAGAACGCGTTTTAACTAGTTGAAACTAGTTTATACTGGATGTCTTTGTTAAAACCCGTTTTGTCTGGTTAAAACTAGTTTTAACTCAAATTCATTTTTGATTAGCAGTAAATTCTAGTTTTAACTAGACAAAACCCATTTTGTCTAGTTAATTTACTGCTGTACATGTTTTGATTTTAGATAAAACTAGTTTTAACTTTTAACATTAGTTAAAACTAATTTTAGCTACATAAATATGTTTAGGGGAAATAAATAAAGTTATGTATAGTGATTTGGGGAAGATGCCTAACATTACCTTATGAAGGAAATTATAGCGATAATTTGGGTTTTGGAGGCCTCTAACGAAAATATCATATTCTTGAGCAAGTTTTTCAAATAAAACTTTGGAGTACATGAAAAATAATTGTATATTGTGTTTGCAATGATGACTTTTTTACTGTCTGGCATTTTAGGCATCTCACTCCAAGTATCCGGTGAGATGCCAAATGCCATTAGGGTAAGATAACAAATATAATTGCATTAAATTAATTTTTGAATATCTTAACCAAATTTAATTTATTGCATATGTGGTACAAAGTACTTTATAGTAAGTATAACAGCGCAATATAAGTATTGTTAAGTTTCTGCCCATTCTAACGTGCTCTATAGCTAGCTGAAACCTCTTTTCAATCAAAAAACCTTTTTGAGAAGTCCTTATATAATTTCTATGCAAATTCTGCAATAAAACGAGAAAACAAAAATTTATTAAAAATAGGCATATTGGAATTCAATTAACAAAAACTAGGCATGTTACCCCAAGAAAAATGTGGAATCTTTCCCATTTGTCGGGGTAAGATGCCTAGCAGAGTCACGTGTTCTAGCGTGTTTGATCAGGATCAGCAGTAGCTCACAATGGAAACTTTAGAACCTTAACTGCATCACACATTAATTGTTTTTCGCAATTTTTAACAAATTCTATTTTAACTTTCAGTTTTAAAATGATTCTAGAAACATTTCACAACATAAACTTCGTTCTTATCTTGCTTTTATTCTTCTCAGATGTAGAAAATGAGGTAACGGTAGCCAACTACAGCTTTCCACACTCAATATTGGCCCAACGATTCATCATACAAACACATGACAATATCTGATGTCACCGTTTGGAAATATCAAAAAGTAGGCATCTTTCCCCGCTTACCATCTTACCCCGAATCACTCTATATGTTGCAGTCAAAACCAGTTTTTAATTAGGATGCATTTTAACTAGTTTATACTGGATGTCTTTGTTAAAACTAGAATTTACTGCTAGTCAAAAATGAATTTGAGTTAAAACTAGTTTTAACTAGACAAAACAGGTTTTAACGAAGACATCCAGTATAAACTAGTTTCAACTAGTTAAAACGAGTTCTAACTAAAAACAGGTTTTGATTGTAACATATAAAAATTATATAAGAATCTTGCTTTTAAATATTACATAGTATATATTTATGATTATTAATTAGATAGATGTATGATTAAAATATAGTATATTTAAATGGCAATGTCCAATTCAGAATAGAAAAAATTACATTCTATAAATTATTATTAAAAAAAAACAACATAATTGTCCTTTTAACCTGGTTGTGAGTACTCAAAAGCAAAAAAGGATTATTATTTTAATATAAATATTTATTTATACTTACTATATATCATGATACCTGATTTTTAGTATGTCAGGCCAACTGTTTTGTTTTTGGTCCAAAGATTTCTGATAATTTTTTCCATTACCATCACAAGGCTAAAAAAAATTAAATATATTCTTTATATCAATTATTAGCAAATCATGACCAAAAAATTATTAATTCAGAAAACTTAATTTCAGTTAAAGATTTCTTATCAATGCAATAACTGTTCAAAAACAATGTCCAGTTTTTCTGAATTTATTAAAAAATATATACATTTTATTTGTAGAGAATAAAAATTATGAAATTTCTTTACCAGCCAAGCATATATGAATATTTTTAGATTTATTACATTTAATGAATAATGTATGTTTATGTTTATAATCCTAAAGTTTATCTATATAGCAATACTTGTCAACTAATTAACAGTACATAATACTGAATTAAATGGTAGCAGAGATGTTTTCATATCAATACCCATCATTCATAAAAATATCACTTTTCAATAGAATTTTGACCAATTTTACTTTGTACCATCCATTTCAAAAAATTGCTTATATTCTTCATAGGAAATTGACATCTCTGAATATCAAACTACTACAGGACTAATAATTAACCTAATATGGTAGCTAAAATTCATTCTCTTCTGCAAAAGGTATAAAGAAATACATAGAGAGAAAAGATAATCATGACAACTGAATCAACATAACTAATTGATGATATACAGTGAATTTGCAGCAGCCGCAATAGCTTAGAAATCATTTTGTGTGTGTGTGTGTGTGATATAGGTTTGTATATTGGAAACTGTATCCCATTACCATCATTATTTTTCATGTTCAACTTACAATGGCTGTCCTGGAACAGAATTCCACTATAAATCAAAGATTTTCTTTATTATAATTAACTAGCTTACCTGTCGCGCATTGCTGCGATCTCAGAAGAAAAGAAATTCAAGCAAACTCGTTATGATAAAATTCAATTTGCATTTTATCATTTTTACTGAAACTTATTATTATTATTATTATCATGTTGGGTTAAGTGAGAGATACTCGGTTAACACCGGTGGCTATGTACTATGCCGGACCAAAGTCAAGGCATAGTAACCAAAACAAAAATTAAAGAAGTGTATCAGTGTGTGTGTCTGTATTCAGGAATTTTCTCACAATATGACATGTATTCAATATAGTGGCCTTCTGTAGTATGATGTATGTGTTTCTATTCAATTGTAACGTGCCCAGACTTTTGTGTAGTGTGTGTGGTATGACACCTGTAGAGGAGAGAACAACAGGTACAGTAAGCACCCTATCCATCCTCCACAGATGCCTTATTTCCAGGGCAAGTTCTGTGTACTTGCTAATTTTTTCAGTGCATGCGTTTTGTATATTGTGAGTGTTTGGAATGGATATGTCTATAATGTATGTGATTTTATTGTGTTTGTCAATGAGTGTGATGTCTGGTCTGTTGTGGTAAATTGTTTTATTTGTGATTACGGCTCTGTCATAGTACATTTTGTGCGTGTTGTTTTCCAATACTGTCTGCGGAATGTATTTGTAGTATGGTTCGTGGATGTCTACTAATTTGTGTTTCTTTGCAAGCTCTTGGTGTATTATATTTGCTACTTGATTATGTCTGTGTAAATAATCTGTCTGTGCCAAGAGCTTGCAACCAGAAGTGATGTGTTGTATAGTTTCTGGCATGATGTGACATTTTCTGCATGTGTCATTTGTGAGTGTTGCATCTTTGAGTATGTGTTTTCTGTAGTTTTTAGTATTTATGATCTGATCCTGTATGGCGATCATGAATCTTTCCGTCTCCCCAAAGAGGAATCTCCGAGCTAACCAGCTGTTTGACGCAGTTTTGTCAACAAAATCCTGGGCCAGATCATAAGGATGCCTGCCATGGAGTGCCTTTCGAGCCCACGATTGCTTAATGGTGTCTATGCTTTTTATATGTTGTGTTGTGTCCATATGATGTGAGTGTAAGTTTAATGGTGTGTTATTCGAGTCTGCTAGAGTTACTGCTTTATGTAATTGTGATGTTTCTTGTTTTTTATAGAAAAACTCTCGCAGTGACTGTATTTGTTTGTAGTGAAGGTTAACTATGTCAATCAGGCCACGTCCGCCATCTTTACGTGGAAGGATTAATCTTTCTGTGGCAGATTTAGGATGATGTTGTTTATGCTTAGTAAGTGTTGTTCTTGTTTTCCTTTGGAGTTGCTCAAGATCTGTGTGAGTCCAATGTATAACTCCAAAAGAATATGTGAGTACTGGAATGACATATGTGTTTATTGCTTTAACTGTGTGTTTTGCATTTAACTGTGTTCTGAGAATAGCATTTAACCTACTTTGGTATTCTTTAATTAATCTTTGCTTTATTTGTGTATGTTCTGTTAGTTTGGCCTGTTGGAATCCTAAATACTTATAGAACTCGCCCTCTTCCATGGATTCAATAACGTCTCCATTTCCAAGTGCAAAATCTTCTTTCTTCAGGATTCCTTTTTCTATGTGAACTGTTTTGCATTTATCTAGGCCAAATTCCATTTGTATGTCCTTGGTGTATGAATGTGTGATTTGTAGGAGTTGATGAAGTTGTTTTTGTGTGGATGCATAAAGTTTTGTGTCATCCATGTACATGAGATGTGACAGTGTATACTGTGTTGTTTTTTCATGTCTGATATTGTAACCATATTGCGTGTTGTTTAACATGTTGGATAATGGGTTCAGGGCTAAGCAGAACCAGAGAGGACTCAAGGAATCTCCTTGAAAAATTCCTCGCCTAATAAAAATTTGGTTTGTTTGTATGCAAGTGTTACTAACCCTGAGATGTAGTGTTGTTCTCCAGTGCTGCATAGTGTTTTGAAAGAATGCAATGAGTGATGGATGTATTTTGTACATATGTAGAATATGTAGCAGCCAACTGTGTGGAACGACTGTCGAATGCTTTTCTGTAGTCTATATAAGCCATGTGTATGTTTCTGTGTTGTTTGTGTGCTTGCCGTAGAATGACTGAATCTATGAGTAACTGTTCTTTGCATCCCCTGTGATTTCTACGGCAACCTTTTTGTTGTTCTGTTAGAATGTCGTGTTCTTCAACATGTTTGTATATTTTGTTTGCAATACAGGATGTCAATAATTTGTAGAGTGTTGGAAGACATGTAATTGGTCTGTATTGTGTGGGGTCTGTGGTATTGTTGTTTTTAGGTTTCATGTAGGTGATGCCCTGAGTAAGAAAATTTGGCATGTCTTGTGGATTGATGATGATGTGTGTTAGGTGTTTAGCTAGTTCCTGGTGCAGTGATGTAAACTTTTTGTACCAGAAATTGTGAATGTTGTCTACACCAGGTGTCTTCCAGTTGTGTGTTCTGTTAACAGTGCATTGGAAATCATGTATGTTTATTTCAGCACAGGGCATAGTTGGTATGTTGTGCAAGTTTCTGTTCTCCTCCTCAATCCAGCCTGCATCAGCATTATGTGTGACAGCACTGGACCAAAGAGAAGACCAATATGTTGTGAGTTCTTCTTCTGTTGGTGTGCCACTGTGCTGTGTATCAGTGTTTGCTTTGTTATTAATTTGTCTGTAAAAGAGTTTTTCATTGTTTGTAAATAATTTATTTTGTTGTTTTCGTAGTGTACATGTTTTGTAACGTTTGAGTCTACGTGCTTTGGCAGCAAGTTTTTGTTTTAGTGTATCAATGTATTCTGTAATGTGTGTGTTGTGATGTTCATGTTTTGTATGTGTTTTTATTTTCTTGAAAATGTTTTTGAGCTGTTTCCTTAATTTGGGTGTTATGTTGATTTTAGTGTATTGTGTCAGCCTGCCTAATTGCTGTCTAATGTCATTTATTTGTATTTTTATTCTTCTCTGCCAGGCAGGCTTGTGATAGTATTGTGTTTTCTGTGTATTTGTCTGTGATTGTACTTTCAGTCCATGGTGTGTCACTACTGTGACTGCCCCAGCATAAACTAATGTATGAATGTCTGAGAGTGTAGAAGTTAAATGAATGTAGTGTGGTAGTAAGTGAATGTTTACATAATTTAGTGTTTTTCCTACTTCCTTTGACGTGTTGATTTTTGGTATTCGTGGTCGTTGTGTGGGATCTGTGCCTGTATATTTAGTGAGTGTTTCCTGAAATATAAGTGAGAGCGTATTAACTAAATCCATGTCTATGTTATCAGTGATGGACGAGGAAGTGTCTGTAGTATCATTAGTGGTAATTGTTGTATGTGTGTTATTATCAATGCTTGTTGCTGGATTATCCTGACAGGTTACGTGATCTTCATTAATGTTAGATGTTTCTGTCTGTTGATGTATTTGATCAGCAACCTGTTGTTTGATAAGTTCAAGTGTTGTTTGTGGAATAAGGTTGTTGTGTATAATTGTTCTTTTTTGATCAACAACTCTTTGTTCAGTGACAGTGAGGTGAGGATATTGTTGTGTGAATTTATGGTGTAGTTGTTGTCTGTATGCTGTCATGTTTGTTTCGAGTTTTGTGATGGTGTAGTAAGTACGGATGATAAACTCGTTCATTTCATATTGTCCATTTCATCTGCTGGCATGGTTTTCCAGCCTTTGTGGTCTGTGGATGCATTGCCACAGAAACACCAAGGCTGGGTTGGTTCCTCACATCTGTTGAGGGCATTGCAGTAGCCATGCTTGGGCCGGTGCTGCTTTCGCCACTGGTAACCAGGGGAGACTGTGGCCTATTTTTCAAACGTGAGCCTCTGCCTAACCCACGAACGCAAACCTTGTTAACCCGGGCAACGTCCGAGCCGGTATCACACTTTGATCTAGTTATCACCATAATAAATATCTCCACAGAATGTGGGTGTGGTCACTCTTAGCTTCATTTCTCCCCATAGACCTTATTGGCATGGGTGTCCCTACCAGGAGCTTATGCTCCAGCCTGCATTGCCCTATGGATCAGTAAAATTACTGGGCTCTCCCACCACGACCAGGTGGTGGCCACGGGAGAGTTGTTGTTGTTGTTATTATTATTAATAATTTTCATCGGGAAAACATTTCAAAGTGTTGTTTCAATTCTATTTATTTATTGGAGTGCTTGTGGATACACGATATTTTTTGTTTTTCTGTCTGGTGCGTACACAAATAAATCAGAAGGTTTTCCGACGCATGAGTTGGCCACATACAGTTGTCCATGTGAGAAGCACGGATTCTCCAAATCTAGCCCACACACTTGCAACAATTGTTCTTGTGCTTTGTTGATGGTCATTGCAAAAGCGATTTGCACCGGAAACTGCAAACGTTTGAATTCAAATGGCATATCCGTTGGGACCATTGGAATACGTGGCAACAGTACATCTTCCCCCTTGAATTTCCCATTCAAAATTGTAGCTTCGATGACATTGTTTATCATCTTTTTCACCGAAAGTCTTGTACCATTGCAAAGTCATGGTAGATTGATGTTTCGGAGAAGAATGATAGGCACACCAATTTTCAATGTTAAAATGTACAGTGGCATTCCTGGCAAATCTAGTGAATCCAAGAATTCAGTTGGGTAACTGACAACTTCGTCTTGATTCATAACAGTGTCGATGGACTTATACATTGTCGCTTCACCCGGTATTCTGTTTTGAATGCTGAAGTTGATGTCATTGACATCGTTGTTCTTAGCTGCTAATATAGCACATGTACTGAGCCACTGATGATTTTTGTAATTCCACACGATATTTGGGAAAACCTTTTAAATCAATTCATCTTTGGTTGATGTCAACTTACAAAAGTTTGTTGGCAATGTGATACATTGTGTAGATCTGTCTATTGCCATCTTCCCATTCCCAATATCCAGCAATTGTTTTATGAAACGTTCGGCGGATACATCATTTTGTAGTTCAACATTTATATTGGTTTTCAAAGTCAATTTCTTTACATGTTGCCATAGAACTGATGATTTGAGGCATGCATTAAGTTCATCAGTGGGTGTTGAACGTGGTATAACTGCCAGAGTTTGTCAAAAATCACCAGACAATAAAATGAGTGCTCCCCCAAAGGGCTGTCCATTTCCCCTCAAATCTTTCAGTGTATGATCAAGCACTTCCAATGCTTCAATTATTATGCCTTTGTGTCCTTTTTCATAACTTAATCTTTGTATACTAGTACATTTATCAATTAACAGGACTTATTATACTGGAAATTTATGGATGCAGATATTTAGTCTTACAGATCAGAAATAATATTTATTTAGTTCACCTGAACACATACACTTTAAGCTTGTGTTTC
The DNA here is from genome assembly GCF_030686945.1 of Centruroides vittatus. Lineage (NCBI taxonomy): Eukaryota > Metazoa > Arthropoda > Arachnida > Scorpiones > Buthidae > Centruroides > Centruroides vittatus. The sequence goes on from NW_027122102.1 coordinate 57,470, forward strand.
GGACATTTGTCCCTCCTCAGCAGGCATTCAAACAGCACTTTAGATTCTGTACTTCCGAACTTCTTTACAAATCCAAATATACTTGTAATCCACATTAACCATATAATTTGAAACGTATACATCTTTGATTATTCTTTTTCACTTAATCTATATTTTTTTTAAATTTATATAATATATAAAAATTATAAGTTAAACATGAAAAATAATCATGGTAATGGGATACAATTTTCAAGGCCACACAAGCCCTTATTGCATATGTACCATGTTTATTGTTATCAGTTTCTGTACATGTGTCCCACAATACAATGCTGTTTAGGTGTATAGCATTTCAAATCAAATAATTAATTATGGTATTTCATTAACAAAGTTTTACAAAAACATATAGATAGTTAACCAAGTTCATAAGAATAAAAAATTATATCAAACAAATACTGCAATCTTTGTGTGGAACTGACATTATTATTACTTCATCTTAATCTTATTATAAAATTGAAATTAGAAAGTGTGATAATCTTCAAATTAGCAGCTTTGCATAATTTGATGAATTTTGATAATTAGATTTGGTTTTGCTTTTTGGGTGTGTAGTAATTTTTCATGTTTTTATGATATTTTGTAAGTTCTTGAGATAATTGGTAATCCAAGTTTGTCAATTATGCTTGCTGTCAATTGCTCATGAAATATTATTTTTGTATTTAAGCTATTGTAGCTGTTGCAAATTCATGATCAATTGTTTATGATCAATTAGTCATGTTGATTCAGTTGTCATGATTATCTTTTATCATTACTGAGCAACAAATAAATTTCATTTTCTGGGAATGTTATGTTTATGTAATGTTATATTTAATAACATTCCATAATCTTTAACTGCAAACTAAAAATCTTTATTGAGAAATTCTCTAAATTTTTAAAGTAATTTTTTAGTTTATCTGTACTTAAAAGTATTTTTTGAAAATTAAAGTGTTTTCATAATTAAATAATTGTAAGTGTTTAAAATTTATTAAAATAAATTATGCAAATTTATACCCTTACCAAAATTACAGTGACAACTTCAGATTTGATGTTACCATTAGGATAAAAAAGATCATTAAAATCTTCAACTAAAAAAAATAAAATGCATACATATATATATAAACATGATAATATTTATTCTGTTCAAATAATGTTAACAAGAAGAAAAAAAATAAATATAAATTATAAACTATGAATGTAAATTTAGTGAATATAATAAACAACATATAACATTCTAATCAAAATTATATATACAGTCGAGTCCACATAAGTTGACACCCGGATAACTCAACACCATCAGTTAAGTAGTCAGTTTTCTGTGGTCCCGGCTGACTTACATAGGCATTAATGTTAAAAAACTCCAGTTTACTCGACACCGTTTAACTCGTCACCACTGGATAAGTCGACATACTTTTGCTGTCCCACACTCCGATAAGTCGTCACCCCCTCCTGAAAAAAAAAAAAAAAATGAGTTTGCACCACACGTGCAGAGTGAATTCATTTTTTTTCAGGAGGGGAACTGGATTTATTTATTAATATATAATAATATAATATTATTATTAAAATATATATATATATATATATATACATATTAATAAAAATGCCTTAACATTTTATGTATTTTTATGTATAAAATAATAACAGATAAACAAAAAGAAAATATACAATCTACATCAACGTCACACCAGAATCCAATTTTGCATTTTCTCATGCCAGAGGCATTAAGAATCCTTAGACATTACTTGCCAACAATTGACAATTGCAAAGATGATGTTTTCAAGGCATTCGTGATCATTGAAAAAGAAAGTCGAGACAGTTAAGTGCTCAAAACAAACAACACTAAATGAATTTTTCAGTTTTTCATCTACAGAGTAATTGTAAATGGAGGACACAATGTATTGTAAGACTATACAGTAGAGCATCGATTATCTGACTCAATTGGGGACTGGGGTTGGTCGGATAACTGAAAAAACGGATAACCAAAAAGTATGAAAAAATACATTATTAGTATATTAGTTTATCCCATGTAATTAGTATATTAGTATATCGCTATTAACCTACTTCGCATCAAATTTTCATCGATGTTAAGCCTAACAAAATTTTCTAAAAATAATGATTATCTCTGTTGTATTGTTAAAAATTATTTCTTTATTTTGCACAAAATAAATACAAAAATGAAGACAGAGTAGAAAATTAAACCTCGTTTAAATACTGGCTCCCTTTCACAGTCAGGAGAGAGTTGCCAGCTAAAACACGCAAAAATAATATTAAAGTAGCCAAGACATAGCCAAATATTGTAGCGCCACATCGCTAGCGAACAACTGAATTTGTAGACTAGAACACGGTCAGTTAACCGATGTGACGGTTGATCGGGGGTCAGATAATCAATGCTCTACTGTACAACACACTACTGTATTTTCCTAATTGTAGTTTTGTGGTTTTTTTTTTTCCAATTTTGCTTTAGTCATCACATTGGATAACTCAACACATTTCCACTTCCCCTTGGAGTGTTGACTTTTTTTTTTTTTTAACTCTTTCCGCCCTGTGGGCACTAAGAGGGCCTCTTTTAGAAAGCCCATTATGGGTTCGGCCAGGCCCACAATGGGGCGATTGGGTGGTGAGGGACGGGGCCCAACATATCTGAACGAACCACCCCCCTTAAAAATTCCTGGAGATTATTTGACCCATTTGAATTCGATCCCGGGTCCCCCAGAGCGGTAGGCTGCCACCTTGACTGCTCGCCCATCCGGCCGTAGGGGTGTCGACTTGTGCGGAGTTGACTGTATATATATATAAATTAACATATACACAACAATCAAAAAAATTATAATTAAATAAAGTCATACAGAAATTACTTATTATTAGTAAATTAAAATTATTATTGCAAATTTTTCTTTAATAAATTACAAACTATATTTAATTACAATATTTGTAGAACAAATATCATATCACCCAACAACTTAATAATAAAAGTATTCTATAATCTTTTCTAGAATAACAATGGAGTCTATGTTCATTAATATATATATGCAAAGGAACATAGTTCTGTCATTACAAAAGAGAACATAAAACATATATTAGAAAATTATAAGATGCATTTAAACTGTTATAATCTATTTGAAATTTCTAACACTTTTTCAAGAAATTTGAGATTATAAAAAAAGTATGACATTGTGTGAAGTTTAAATATCAATAAAATTATTAATATATTACCTTTTATACATCTTTGTTCATTTTTTGTTTTTGTAACTAATTCATTAAAAACCATATTTCAGTTGTGAGAACAAACCTGAAATAAAAATAAATCAATGATTTATTTATATTAAGACTCGAGTAGAAATGTTTCTATTTAGAAAATTTTTAAAATTTATAATGTAGGTCACAATGTGGGTAAACATGAGACACTTTTCAAAACTTTTGTAACAGCATTTGTTAGGATCAGTATTTTACAAAGAGAAATACAGTGGGTGATTGATTAACAAACATAATCCGTTCCAAGACTTTGTTCACTATCCGAATTGTTCATTAAGACCATTGTTCTGACATCCTCCCACTTCTTCAAAAGATGTTTAATAGTAGATATCGGCCTTAATCCTCTTTTTCAGAAGAAAACATCTCGCAGAGTTTCTTGGTGTTCTGTCGTCAGATCAGTTTCAGGTTCCATTATAAGCTCTTCAATGTTCTTTATTTCTCAGGTGTGATTTTTGTTACTCCTTTAGCTGCTTGAATCTTCTTCATTATACAGTATGTTTCTTAGATAAGATTGAACTGCAGCCTACTGTAGACCTGTTCAAGCCATACTGCCCAGCAACATCAGACATCATCTACCCATTATATTCTCACCTTTCGAAAATAAAAACCAACACAAAACTTAACGAGTACCCGCCCGACAGTCTTGCGAATACTATAAAAGAATTGTTTGTCAGAAAAATAAAAGGCTGGAATTACAAGGAAGAGTTTCAAAGTTTGGAGGAATACTATCTGATCAGTATATACCAGGTTGAGCGTCGATGTCAACGTCTCCCGCTCTCCGAAGTTTCAAATTGTTGCCTGAAGGAAAGACTAATCGGTATTCATTATTTTGCGCTGTTTCTTCTTGTATTTGTTCTGTGAGGTGTTCTGAACATGTGTTTGCTGTCCGAACATAAAAATCTTTTGCCAAAGTGTTCGTTATCCAATTTGTTCATTAACCGATCACCCACTGTACATGACAAGGTCTACAGATGGTGTTAGAATCTAATGGAGTATTCATTTTTTCTGTATGTATGAGAAATGTTGAGCAAAAATTTTTTCCTTGTCTCATATTTTCTTTCAAAAGATAAAATATGAGACACTGGGAGGTGAAAAAGGAGACACCCATTATATCACCATAAGGACTTGCCTATGCCAATAGGGACATTAATAATAAGGTACTACAGGTTGAATGCAAGACATTTTTGTATAAAATATTGCTCCATGATATTTAGTTCCCAAGATATATAATTTTTAAAAATGATTTTTTGTACAGCCTATTTTCTTGACATTTCATATGAAAATTTTCAATTGAAGTAGATAAGATTAAATATTCATCATTAAAAATTACTCTGTAGTTGTGTACAATATAAAAGTGTAAAATAAAACAAAATTTTTAAAGACAGGTCTAGGTTTAAGTGATTTTATTAACCTTTGTGAACAAAATATATTACAATACCAACTATTTTATATTACAAATAGTAAATTTATATGATATAAACCTAAATTAAATGTTTAAAGAATAAAAAGATAACTAAACTGAGTTAATAACTCAGTAGACTATAGGAAAGGAGAAAAGGAAAGGAAGGAAAAGGAAAAATACAGTATAATGCAAATTAGTAAATACACTTTTTTCACAAATATTTCGAATGCACTGTGTCCTCCTTCAGCAGAAGACAAACTACTTCCCTTTCTCCTCTCCTATAATGAATTATTAATAGTAAACAAACAAAGCTTCATTCAAGGGCCTATTAAAAGAGATATTAACATGGAAAAGTAATAAGCCTACCACTAATTAAAGAAAATTTACACAACTAGCCTAGTCTAAATAAAATAGACCTACACCAAAATAAAATGTTTTAGAACAATTGATTATTTATTTAATTAGCCTGGAATAAAAATAATGAAGAAAATAAAACTATAGCCCTGCTGTTTTCTGTGTATTAATATTAAGGTTAAATTAGGTGTAGACTTATTACATTTCAAAAATATTAATAGGTTGAATTTAAATAATAAATTTTCATGGAAATCAATGACTGGTAAATAAAATCTGGTGTCTCATTTTTTACCTATGGTGTGTGTCACTTTTTGCCTAAAGTGTGTCTCATTTTCTATCTCATTTTGAAATACACAAAATTCAGACAAAAGATGATATATGCAATAAAAACAACTAGCAGCTAAAAGTTGCATTTATATACTACATACAAATTTCTAATTAAATATCCATGTCTTTTGCAGACATATACAGAGCAAAAGTTAGTTGAACTGACAGAAAAGTTTTTGCACCTATTTTTGTAGTGTTTCTTAAAAATTAAAAGACTCAATGAAACCATAGTCATTTTCATTCAGAAAAGTTATATGTTAAAAAGCACTAAATAAACTTTATTTTGTATTAGTACAGGACAGATCAGACATAGATTAAGTCAAATTTCACAACTGTCTCATATTTACCCACATTGACCCTAAATTTTCTAAATTTTATGGCTTCATTTGGCATTTCTATAAAAATATTTCTTCAAAATCCATATTCAAAACCATTTTCTTCATGAATTTTCAGTCAATTGTCGTTACTGTTTACCTGTCTGGGCAATGACTGCTACATACTTGTTTCATAAAGTACAATCTGAATTAGATAAAGTTTATTCCCTGATATATAAATTTTGTAATATACCTTATACCAATAACCATAATGTTGCAAGAGTTTGCCTTGGTCTTCCTAACCTTACAAATTGTTTGAAATACTTTAATGGTCAAATCACAAACTACTGGTTAGGTCTCCACATTCCAACTGTAAGAACCCACAATACATCCTGCTTTTTCATCCCGTTCTTTTGCCTTTCTCTCTCACAAAGATCTTTTTTTCTACTGCATAACCTCTCATATATATCCTGTGGAACAGTATCTATATCATGACTTTAACTTTTTTTAAAAATAAGTGTAAATCCATTCTGTATAATACATAATGTAATTGTGCTTTTTTTCTGTTTATATTTTTTATTATGTCTTTAATTCTTTGTTAATATTTTATTGGGGTTTTATTTTTGTTATCAGGGGGTTGGAATCCAATCATTTCCAACTGTAGATAAATTAATAAATAAATCTCTCCTAAAAATCATTGATATCCTACAATAGTTTTAAACCATCTCTATAAAAGTAAAAATATATCAGAGTTACTCCTTGCAGATTCAAGAGCAACTCTGATATATGACTTCTTTACCTCATGTAAAGCTAGAGCTATGCAAATTGTAAAAATATAAAAACAAAATATTAAATTATATTTTAAAACAATGTTTAAAATGTAGAGTTTTCTTCTTTAAAAGAGAAGACTAAAGGTGCTTATCATAACATGTGGTAATGCTCTACAGCAGCAATTCTCAACCTTCTTAGCTCCGCGACCCCTCAAATAGTAAATATAAATAGAATTAATATTTTGTGACCCTGTCCCTTTCTAAAGCGTGGCAATTCTTAATGAAAGATAGCATGTAATTATATTTATTGTCTCCAATTTTTACCGTTAGGAGGTCAAGCGGTTATACGGGTTGAAGATTTATAGTACGGAGAAACACGTGCTCAGGGAATTAGGTAATCGAACACCTTCGAAAGGGAGGTTTGAAGGTCAATATACAGCTCGCAACGGTCATTTATCGAATGCCTGAGGAAGTGCCTGGAAGGGGCAACAAAAATGTTAGCGAATTTTAGAACAAATTTTACTCCGGTTAATAGGTTGGAGATAGCGTTGAATGTTTATAAGTTTATAATAAATGATTTTTTCTCATAAAATGATTTCATTATTGTTTCGCAACCCCCCCCCAATATGATCGTGACCCCCAGGTTGAGAAACGCTGCTCTGCAGTAAAGCTCTGCCACACATGTAATGTTAAAGTGCCAACTTTGATCCTTAATATCTTCATGACTAATGAATTGACTTGGATAAAATTTAAAATAGTGTTTATGATGAGTACTATGGACGTCTTAAATTGATTAAATTCATTGGATTGTTTTGGACTTACACAACTAGCATTTTGTCTCCTAGATTTATGAGATTGAGATAGAATATGAAATAATTAATACAACAGTGTAGCAGCATTACAAACACGATTTATTAGCATAATTAAGACGTACTCGCTAGTACTTTCAATAGTTAACAGCCACCATCCACAGGTAAAAAAGAATCGAATGCAAGTAATTTTCAAACTTTCAGTTATCGGAAATGGACTTTTTTCAAGTTATCTAAGGCATGTGGATAAAATACAGAACAAAATTAAATTAAATTAAAATGTTAATATGAATGCATATTAAAGATAAAAGAACATAACCCGTTCCAAGACTTTGTTTGCTATCCAAATTGTTCATTAACCGATTATCGATTTACCATAGGTTTCAATGGGAATTTAATTAATTCATTCCGGAGACCCCAAAAAATAAAAAAATATATACTTTCTTACTATGTTTATTTATATGTAATAATAAAAATACATATATACACAGTCTTGCAATTTTATTAGTCATGTTTTTCCGTTTGAGGGGGTTAAAGAATCTGTCTAATGTCAATTGCTTTTCTCTCTTCTTCAGGAATTTTCAGAAGTAATTACAGTGGTACCTCGTATAACGTACTTAATCCGTTCCAGGTGCACGTTCGTTAAGTGAAACGTCCATTATACAAAACGCATTTTCCCATAGAAATACATGTTAAAACATCTAATTCGTTCCGCAGCATAAAATAACCGTACTGTATCATAAAAAAATGAACACGGGGTGCGTTCTTTTATTCCTCCGCGTAACTCTGCACGAGCAACATCCATTAAAAAATTCCTGCGGAACGCGTTCCTAAATTCCGGTGGGAGTGCACGCCGTCGAATGGCAAAAACGGCCGCTTGTAGCAGTAGTTTACGGTGAAAAGCAACATGGCGTCCTCCATGGCTAAGATAGTTTCGTTTCCGGGTCCATTATGTGGTTTTATGAATGAGAATTTAGAAATTGTGAAAGCACAAGTTAGCGCACGTGATGATGTAAGTGTCTTTACGAATTTTTTTTCGAGGCTATTTTGAATGCTCTTTCAACAAATAATCCATTTTATTGTTAAATTGGGACCCTTCTTTTGCCTTTTAAAGCTCATAGTTTAGAATTATAGATTCCTCCATCACGATACTATCGATAGTGCGGACGCCACCATCTTTCTTTCTTTCACCATCATTCCTAAATGCCTACAAACAGCAGCGCACTCCCGTAGTAGCGGAGACGCAGAGCTACCGCTATTAAAGAATGCACCCATGGAGCAGTCACTAATTATGCCAGAAAGTCCGTTGTTCGCAGCCAGTCCGTTGCTCGAGTCACGTAACGGCCAAACAGAAAGTCCATTGTTTGCAGCGTCCGTTATTCGAGGCGTACGTTATACGAGGTCACCACTGTAATAGCATTGTAATTGTAGAGATCCCTCAACCTGGTTTGGATGCCATTCTAAGACCATCGTTCTGACATCCTCCCACTTCTTCAAAAGATGTTTAATAGCAGATATCGGCCTTAATCCTCTTTTCAGAATAAAAAAAACATCTCGCAGAGTTTCTTGGTGTTCTGTCATCAGATCAGTTTCAGGTTCCATTATAAGCTCTTCAATGTTCTTTATTTCTCAGATGTGATTCTTGTTACTCCTTTAGCTGCTTGAGTCTTCTTGATTATACTGTATCTTTCTTAAATAGGATTGAACTGTGGCCTACTGTAGACCTGTTCAAGCCATACTGCCCAGCAGCATTAGGCATCTTCTGCCCACTCTCTACCTTTGCTATTATACTCTCACCTTTCAAAAATAAAAACCGATACAAAACTTAACAAGTGCTCACCTGACAGTCTTGCAAATACTATAAAAAAAATTGTTTCTGTCAGAAAAATAAAAGGCTGGAATTACAAGGGAGAGTTTCAAAGTTCAAAGGAATACTATCCGATCGGTATATACTGGGTTGAGCATCGATGTTGACGTCTCCCACACTCCAAAAAGTTTTGAATTGTTGCCCGAAGACAAGGGAAGGGCAATCGGTATTCATTATTTTATGTCACTTCTTGTGTTTGTTCTGTGAGGTGTTCGTTATCGATCATGTGTTCATTGTCCGAACATAAAAATCTTTCGCAAAAGTGTTCGTTATCCGATTTGTTCATTAAGCAATCACCCACTGTATTTTATCTGTGCTAAAAATCATTGATATCTACAATGATTTTAAACCATCTCTATAAAAGCAAAAATATATCAGAGTTCATAGCCTTATCACTAAGTAAATTCTGAAGTTACTTCTTTTATTTGCAGCCTTATCACTACATAAATTCTGCAATTACTTCTTTTATTTGCAGAGTGCTCCTTCCATTCATTCAGACATTAGTAAACAATGAATTACAACTTTTCAGTAGGATGGTGAGCAATGCTGGTTATTCTCCTTCCAGGTTTCATTATCTCTATAATTGGTCAAGAACAAGTTGTTTCCACAGACTTTCCTCTGCACTAAGGATGAAATGATAGTAGTACATCCCCAATACTGTATTTAGGCCCTATATCACTAAGAGTAGCACGTCTTTTTAGAAAACATGGCTTTACCTATAGCTCCCCAACCTACACTACAAAGAACATTATGAAATGATAGAGACAAGCTAACATTAAATGAAGAATTGTAAGTCTACAAAATTCCATTACAACACATACTCTCAGGGAAAGAAATTATTTACATTGGGCTACTACTAGAATGTTATAGTCCCATATCCTGAAATATCATGATGATATTAAAAACAACAGACTAGCAACTGAGTTATCTAAAAGAGTACTAGACCAAGGTTATCTACCACATTTGGCATGCACCAAATCACTTAAGCAGTGCTATGATTGAAGGGAGTTATTTATATGGAAGAACCTTTATATATCCACAATAACACCATGCAATGCACCTACCATAGAAATCCAGCAATTGAGGGTAACCTTATTCAAACAATTCAATTTGTAATTTTATATTTATGTATGTACTTCAATCATATATATCTTACTAAATTGGTTTTTAAAGGCTTTTGGAAATATGACATAAATTACAACATATTTCTATAATTTTTTGAAAATATTTTAATTTCATTTCATTTTGTTCTATATTCTATCCATGTGCCTTAGATAACTTGAAAAAGTCCATTCAAATAACTGAGTTTGAAAATTATTTGTATTTGATTCTTTTTTGCCTGAGGATGGTGGCTGTAAGCTATTGAAAGTACTAGTGAGTGCATCTTAATTACATTAATAAATCGTGTTTGTAACACTGCTACACTGTCGTGTTAATTATTTCATATGATTGTTGGTGTAAAGTGAATTTTTATGAGAGAGAATAGCAATACCAAGCTACCAACCAATCCACGAGCCTGCATACATTTAATAGCTTGTTGAGAATGACTACCACCTATTTTGGAGGCTTTATTTAAAAATATTGAGTATTTATAAAACAATAGTCCATTTTTCAAATTTTGGCATATTATTGGCCAATCACTTTTCACATGACTTGACTGCAAGCTATCATAAGGCTGTTGGGTGAATATAGAATTATAAAAACTGTTCTATAAGGAAGTTATTTATGACTGAAAAATACTTGAAATTCTGGTGGAAAAAACTGATGGAATGAGGTTGAAAAATAAAGCTCAGTGAAACATCTAAGTGAAAAACTTATGAAAGTTGTGGCATAAGAATATAGGAAACAGAGTTGACAGTAAAACTCAACATGTGAATAAAGTACACATTATACAAACTAGATAAGTAAGTTTACAGCTGCAGGAAACTTTGGATGGAGAAACCATGATAATAAATCAGGAAAACAGGCATTGTCACAGAAAAGACTGTGAGCTTTATTTTGTGCCTTAAAGTTGTTGCAGCTAATTTTGCTGAACATTAGAGCATCTTTGAGCAATATTAGCAAAGGGCACATGATCTCTCAACATTGTAAATTAACAAAACTAAACTATTTAATAATATATAAACTAGAGAAATTATATTTAGTGACTAAAAATAACCTTTAACCGGGAGTTGATATAGTGGGATGTGACAAAGCTCAACACTTTCCTAAAGACAATAATTTTTAAATTTTACTGAGTTGTCATGAGTGCAATCAAGTACCTTCCTAAAACATATTGTTTAATGTGTGATTAATAGTTCAGTCGAAATTTAACAACAGTAAGAGTACGACATCTTCAAAGTCAACTGGGAAACCATCTTGTCACTAATGTTATAAAAATTTTGCTATATTTTCATATAACATAAGACTAAAAGTTGTTGATAAAAGTTAATTATTAAGTTCATTTGTTTATATATTAGTTAAGTATGGGTTCTTTTGAAAAAGAGCAAGTGCATTTAAGAAATTTATCAGAAGACTTTGATGTTATATCAGATTATATTGATTCTGATGATGTGAGGAAGATCATATAGGTGAGAACAAAATTAGCAATGACACTGAACAAGAAGGTGAAGAAGAAGCCACTGGTCAAGGAAAGTCTACTAAAGAACAATGTACCATTAATCAAAATAAAGCTGATGGAGAAATCGTTGAAGATGTCTGCTTATCTAAAGCTCCATATTTCATTAAAAAAGATGGTATTAATGGTATTACTAAATGGGGTAAAAAGATACTACCAAAAACAGTTTGAACATTTGGCTACATTTATAAATTAAAATTGCAAACATTCATAAAACAACTTGGCTAAGAATTGATTACTAATCATTCAGAAAAGAAAAGATAATCTCATGATGCCAAGAGAACTTAGGTAAAACCCAGAATATTTTAGGATAGCCATCATAAGAACCACAAAAGAAAAAGTCTAGGATGATAGAAATAAGAATCAAAAATTAAGATATGTCAGAAGATTGTAATGCATATATGTATATAGACATTTTCACATCTATAGTGAAAAATGCGTTAACTTTGATGATTAATAACTTTTTGTATAAAATATTTTTAAATGCCTTTTCTTTTACTATTTAGATCAGTGTTTTTCAACCAGGGTGCCACAGCGCCACAATTGGGGTGTCTCAAAGTTTAGGGTCGATAATAAAATTAGATTTAAAAAACAACAGCGAGACTATTATTTTACATGTAGGTATTTTGACAAAATTCAATGAACTTAAATTTTGATTTTGAACACACAAACACTTTTTCTGCATTAAAATGCTACTTCAAACTGTCAATTTTTAAAATTTTTCTTCCCGGAGAGGGAGTCCCCTCCCCAGCATTGCACATAATATTCGTTTTCGCAAAGAATTCATCTGCACCCCATTAAGCCCACTTATTTAGATTCTAAATCCACCACTGGTCAAGAGTGTCACGATTTTTTATTTTTCAATCAGGGATGCCACTCAATGAAAAAGATTGAAAAACACTGATTTAGATATATGTTTTGAAAGTATTACTTTTTGCTACATTAATACACCGTAAGAAAATTATTCTTTTGAATGCATTAAAGTACACTTTGTACAAAAAAGTTAATATATTGACCTTTTGTTTTGTTTTGTATAATTACTACTATGATTATTTAACTAATGTCTTGACATATACCGTATATTTCCACAGATAAGACGAGGTATAAATTTTCGTCAAAGTTTTATAGTTTTAGCATATATCTGTCCTATAAGACGACCCCCAAATTATCAACGACTTATGAATTTAGTTTACATCAGCGATCATCATCTGGATAATAACACTGTATAGCGTATACGGAATTAGGTCCTATTCGTAATTTTTTGAATGAACAAATTTTATTTTCTGCCTTGCTATTGTTGCAAACGTTCACACTGATTCGAGCATTCGGGTAATGACCTTCTTGACTATTCACAAAAATGTCCTATGGGCTAATTCTATTTTGTGGACATGCCTTCTACTAGTAAATAATTATGGTTTGTTCATTTTTTTATAATGGTTTTAATTTATATAAATTTCAATCTAATTTTTTTATATCTGTCCTATAAGACAACCCGGATTTTGGGGTCTTCTTTTGTGATTCAACTATCGTCTTATCTGCAGAAATATATGGTATTTTTTTTTTTGCAATTTATATATATGGAAAATATCATAAATTACTTTAAACTATAAAAAACATTTATGTTTTAATAGAAACATTATTTTGAAGGGATTTGTCACACCTCACCTTGTGACTAACATTACAAAAGTCCATCTTGTCAATGCTAGGTTAACCCGGGAGGGGTCGCATGACCCATTCTGACCCGCACCCCCTATTTCATGATCGACTGAATCGTTAATAATTAAGTTTTACCGATGTGACTCACAGTAGCTTCCTAAATTTATTGTTATTATCGGAACGTATCGCCGTTACTCAGTTTCTCAGAACGCATTAAGAGATATTGGCTCTTTTGGGTCATGGTGATCCACAGCGACCCTTGACGTCTGCGTAAATTTGTATTATTAATGTAATGTAAATAAAATAAATATAATTTTTTAAAATCATAAAGTGACATACCTTTTCTATGATAAAAATAACTTCTATCATCACTAATTGTTTCATGTTTTTTTAAATAGTTAAATTTTTCAGATACTTATAAAAATTTTCCCCAAAATTTAATATGTAAATTCGAATATTAATAAATAATTAACTAAGGCTTACAAACTAAACATATATATTTATTAAATTACTAAACAGAATAAAAAATATTTAAAAGAAAAAAGTGAAAAAAGTTGAACTGTTAAGAAAAAAATTAATATCTAAAATGCGGATCGAGGTGACCCGCAGCAACCTCTATAGGTTGTTGACCTTTGCGACCTCACCCAGGTTAAGTAATAAGATCTTTTTTCGGTTGTATTTGAACTGTTGGAAAGGATATAAGAATTTTAGAAACAATATCTAATTAGGGAACTTTTCTTTCTGCTCTGGAGCACAAAGAAGACCTTTTTATCAGCCCATTGTGGGTTCAGCCATGCCCACAATGGTGCAGCCAAGCAGTAAGGGATGAGAACCAACATATCCGGGAAAATCTTGGGGTTTTTTGACCTACTTAGATTTGTTCCTGGGTTCCCAGAATGTATGCTTACCCCTTAATCACTTGGCCATCTGGCCAATAACATTAGAGATTATTCTTAAACTCATTAATTTTAATTTTATACCCATATATATATACAACACACGACAGCCTACTACAGCTCTTGCAAAAAAAACCAATGATCTTTGATAGGAATAAAATCTTGTTTAGTATGTATCAGAACTGAAATTAATTTTATCAACTAAGCATGGTTCCTATTAGAAACAGTCAGCATGGATGACAAACGCAAAACTAACGCTTTGATCCAAATCACACTTCTAAAATAGCAATAAAAATACATTAATAAAAAATAACTTGAAATTTACAATAATTAAAGTATGAAATATTTTATTATTCTAATAAAATCTATAATTTTATTTAATTTACCTAACCAAATTCGTATCAAATAAAATTCAACTTAAATCAGTTAAATTACTTATTTGCATTCTTTAATACAAAAAAAGAGATTGTTTTAAGCAAAATAATTAAAATGTGGTAACCTAAAATATTAATAGAAAGTCATATTTAAACTTACATTTTTCTTTTTGTTTATATTGTTTTAAAACTACAATTTGTACCAAACGAACGTTACACGTAAGATTTGAATGACGCGCTCCCTCTACATTAACTATTAATTTTTTATTTATTTATTTTGTAAAGTCAAAATTATAACCTTACATAATTTATCTTTTTCATTAAAAGATATCTAGGTATTTATTTATAAGTATTAATTTCAAATAAATTATACATTTTTTAAATATATATATATATATATATATATATATATACATCCGGCCGTCGGATAGAGTTAAAAATATATATATATATATATATATATATATATATCCGACGGCCGGATGGCCGAGCGGTTAAGGTGTAGTCTACCGCTTCAGTTTTTTTTTTTTTTTTTTAACTCTCCGCCCTGTGGGCACTAAGAGAGCTTCTTATCGCAAACCCATTATGGGTTCGGCCAGGTCCACAATGCCTGGGTGATGAGAGACGGGGATCGACATATCTGGTCAGACCACCCCGAAAAATTCCTGGGGATTTATCGACTCGTCCGGATTCGAACCCGGTCCCCCAGAGCGGTAGACTGCCACCTTGACCGCTCGGCCATCCGGCCTTTAAAATCTACCACTTTAGTGGACTCGGGATAGAAAAGGGTCAAAAAACTCCAGGAATTTTTTGAAGTGGTTTACCCTGGGTATGTAGGGTTACCGGTCGCACATTGTATGCTTGGCCGAACCCATGAGAGACTTGATTCTAATAAATGGATCTCCTCTTAGTGCCCACAGGGCAGAAATAATCCGGACGAGTCGAAAATCCTTAGAAATTTGAAACTGGGGTCCACAATGGGACAACTGGATAGAGTAGAATGGACCCCAACATATCAGGAAAGATTACCCCAAAAAATTCCTCGGATTTTGGCCCTTTCGAACCGAGTCCACTAGGCTGACATTTAGACGGCCGGATGGCCGAGCAGTCAAGGTGATAGCCTACCGCTCTGAGAGACTCGGGACGAGTCCGGATGAAGTCGAATCCGGACGAGTCGAAAAATCCTCAGGAATTTTTCGGGGAGTGGTCCGTCCAGATATGTCGGACCCCATCCCTCACCACCTCGCCGCCCTGTTATGGTCCTGACTGAATCCATAATGGGCTTGCTAAAAGAGGCTCTCTTAGTGCCCATGGGACGAAGAGTTAAAAAAATCTAGGCTGACACTTTAACTGCTCGGACATCCGACCGACGGAAGGTGAACGATCATGGTAATCACGTTGCCTGATATAGTATGTTTATTTTTATTTTGTTTTTCTCTTTCCACTCTACAGGTACTAAGAGAGCCTTTAAATCACACTCAACATACATTCGACTAGGCCCGCAATTGGAATAACTGAGTAGTGAGAGACGGGGTCAGACATATCAAGCACAGACTATCCCCAATATTTCTGGTTTTCGACATCCCTATTCGATCCGGGTTTTCCAGAGCAATAGGACGATGCCATAACTGGCTCCCAGTACTATGCATTACTTGTTAAAATCTTCTATCAGCTAAACAGCAATGCCAACTCGGCGCTTAAAAAATTTCAACAATAGCAAGGTTAAGGCCGAAGTTTTAAACGCGAAAACATGTACATCAGGCGTTCAGCGCCGCTTTCCTGTAAGCCTAGAAGTTTGACAATGGCTTTTGGAATGTCTTTCCAAACACCATTGTCAAACTTCTAGGCTTACGGGAAAGCGGCGCTGAACGTCTGACGTACATGTTTTCGCGTTTAAAACTTCGGCCTCAACCTCGCTATTTAAAGGTAATTTAAGCACTTAAAGTAAAAACTACTGTGGGTCTCGCATCACCCTCTATCCTGGTTGCATCAGCTAACATTCAGAACGTGTTAGGGGTTTTCTTAATCACCACAACGCGTAGTAGTCAAATATGAAAGCGACGACGCGAATTTCGCTTTGTGGTCTTTTTTAATTCGTCACAACGCGTTGTGACTGTTTTTGCAAGTGCCACAACGCGTTGTGCACATTTTTTTCGCTCAATGAGCGTTTTCCTTCTTTGAGCCTAACATATACACCATTCTATGTGCAATTATCGTGCAATCATTCTATATGTGCATCTCGATATAGCGTCACCCTTATTAATGAATTTTAAATCTTAATTATTAATAAGCGTATTATAATTAAATATAGAAAAATTCGTGAGTTATGTTTTTAAATTAATATTAATTAAAACTTAATAATAAAATAAAATTAAAGGAAAATATTTTAAATAATTTTAAAAATAGAAAAAAAACTTAAATATGCAAACAAACTTTTTCCTTTAGCTGGCGCGCTGAATTGAAAAGAAAATGGTGCTTCCTGGTTTAGCACGTAATATGTAGGTTTTTAATCGTTCAAAAATGATTACTTTAACTAAAATTAACGTTGATACAGAGCGATCAATCTCGGCGCCCCAAAAGGCCAGCCAACTGCTATTTTTACGGATAGTCGAGCAGTGTTGCTGGCCATTGCCAACGTGTCGCTCACTTCATTGGCGATCATCTTGGACTTAGCGGCGGCGGTTAGCACTTTCCCTGCCCCCCTGGAACTCATTTGGACCCAGGTCATTCGAGCATTCCGATTAATGAGGAGGCCGACAAGTATGGCTGCAAGTCATACTCAACTAACAGGCTCATGGAGACGTTACTTAACGCCGAAAGAGATTCATCACCTCTATCGGGATAAACTAATTCATACCTTCCCGGAAGCCTGGTCGGAATCCCATAGGATCAAGGGGAGAGAATACATGCGACCCTTCGCTCCCTGGACATACTACCTTGCTTCTTTGCGAAGCACGGAGTCACTGTTGGCCAGGCTGAGAACAAACATGGCCCCATTAAACGTCTTTCTTCATTCTCGAAACCTATGCCAATCACTGGACTGCCAACACTGTGGTGCGGAGGAAACTACCGACCACTTTTGGCTGGAATGCCCAGCATTCGCAGGGACTTGGGCCACACCCTTTCATTAGACCTGAATCTAGTATGTACAGTACTTTGGACCAAATATACTGGCCGAACATGGGGATCCACCCTCGCACCCACATCTCACTTCTGGAAAAGTCAGTGGCGTGCCGTGACATTTGATGATAGGGAAGCTGTGTTTCTGTAAGAAGCCGACTTTCAGGGGCAATCAATTAATTGCGCGTCAGGGCCCGTTCGTATTCGTTTGTTCGATAAGCCAGTAAAAACCGTATACTTCTTTAAATGTATTTTTAATAGATTATCTGACGTACTTAATGAATAACAGAGGTAATTATACTGAACTTTCTTATTAGATTCAATAAATTCCCTACGCCCTCTAAATGCCAATTCTCGCTTTGAGAAAAAACATATAACATCTATTAATTTAGATATATCTATTAATCGTAATTATCTTGTTATAATTTTCAATATTTATTTTATATTGTCTACCAATGTTAAATTCTATTCCTCTTTGATTTCCAAATTGCTTCATTTTTCGAAAGAATCGTCATTCGTCATAAATTTTATCGACAAAATGTCGAAATTTTTTGTTGACGTATTTATATTTAATTTAGGCATTGGTCTTTCTCTTTTAATAATGTTTTCCTTTTCATTATATGGTCTTGAGCCAAAACTTTTTAAAAATAAATTTTTGAATCACTAGCCACGATATAAGGGCTAAAATTAAAATTATTAAAAAAAACTTACTTGGTAAAACGAAATATGTGACGAATATACATACCTAGTACAAAAAATTCTTCAATTGTATGAATATACTTTTAATGAAACTTATAATTAAATATAACTTTGTGAAGAAACGTACATAAAAATAACAAAATATTCTTTACTTTTTAAATCTTAAAACAATCCACTTAGTGAAATAGCTCCCTACGAGTGGCTAATGAATGGAATCAGAGACGGTCCAGATAGGTGTGTCCGTGCCAAATCCCGAGGGTGCCGATACCGGTCAATGTCAAATGCCTCTTTTGTCGCGTCACTAGTATATATCAAAGGACGCGACGGGGTTGTTGTAGATTTTAAACGTTTCTCACGATAGCTGTAAAAATCTAAATATGTTAAACTTAACAGATTGTCCGTCGTTCGTTTTCTAACTAATTCGTTTTAGGATCGAGTGTTCACGGAAATTTCCAAAATTTACAACTTTTCGGTCACTCTCATTGAACTGGAGAAAATTTCTGTCTTTATTACATCTAATATTACGAAGAGATCAGACCCCACTGTACTCGGCAAGAGATTGGTTCGTTAAGTAAAATTTCGGCTCTTTCATCGGGGTTTTATTTATGTTTCTAATTCCCTAATCGCTTAATTATTTAATTACTTCTTAAATAGAAATAAGTCGAAACCGGTTACTTTGTACTCGAATATCTGTAGTCTTGGGAAAGAAGTGGAAAGAAATTTTTATGACAACCGATACATAAATCGTAAATTTAAGGAAAAGAAATTCTAGAGCTTTTTTTGTACCATTGTACGTCTCATTCATTAAATTTGGTTGTAAATGATGCAGCCAAAGTAACAGTTAATTTTTTATCACTGTACTAGAATTGTACACGTTTTTTCTGCATCCCCTTACAGATGGGACATACTAAATCGTAATATCACCGATTTAACATTGAAATCCGTAAGTAATATAAGATGGGAGAGCAGAATAAACGCGGAATAAACGTATCAAATATTTTAATGGATTTTTTAAAACTCCTGTCAACTATACAGAACTATCATAAAAACATGCCAGTAAATTCCTATCGGTTGGGTTAAGTTATAAATCTAGTCTACGGTGGGCAACCTTTTTTATAACGTGGGCCAGAATAAATTTTACGTTTTTTTCCGCGGGCCGTAGTAGTCAATTGACGCCTTCTTGTGACTCGTAATTTTTTTAGTCTGCAAATATGAAATAAATAAATAAAAAGTTAATTACTACATTTATTTCTCTTATCGTTTTCGAAAATTACAAAGAATTGGAAAAATAAGTATTAATTAGTTATTTTTCCGATTTAATAATCTATTAAAGATCTCGCGGGCCGGATAGAAACTTTTCGCCAGCCATAGCTGGCCCGCGGGCCGGGGTTGTCCGCCGTTGATCTAGTCTGCTCATGATTCACATAATCAGGCGAGGGTGGCCGAATATCTAGCAGGCGGCTAACAGCCCACAACCGCTCCGGGATATAAAGTCGGACGCTTTACGCGTGTTAAACCGGGTGAGGTTGGTGCTCTGTAAACCGCATGTGACAATGCCTATATAATCTGGCTGATTGGAAACTGACCCGGTTTCGACACTCCTTCCGCCACCGAATCATTCGAATATACAATAGCAATCTTATCGTTTTTTTTTTCACATGTAGTATAGAAATTTGTAAAAGATACATAATGCAGTTATAATAAAATATTAATTTTAATTAATGCAAAGTACGTTAAAATATGAAAATTTATATTTTATAAAATACAAGGGAAGGTCATTGGAAGGTGGAATCGGCGCTTCCATCGCTTCCAATGACTGCACGCCACTGGGAAAAGTACAGTACATACATAGCACAGGATGTTTCGCCTAGTCACCAGGCGGCGCTCGTTGTCGGAAAAGCCGAGACACAGTTGCAAGCTCCATATAAACCCCGTAACAGAAAGAAAATTAATGTTGTCAGTTTTAAACAGGATTATTTTCTGTGTACTCTACGAACAAGAGAGTAATCAGTTTCATATACAGTCAAACCTGTTTTTATGCGGTGGATAGGGACCGCATAAAAAAAACGCATAAAAAAATTGCACGAAACTTCACGAATGGCTGTAAAAAATAGTTTTCGCAACACAATTTAAAAAAATATTTTTTATGCGGTCAACAGGGACCGCATAAAAAAAGTCTCACATAGAAAATAACTCAAAACCGTACGAAATAGAATTTATTGACAACAGATGTCAGCACTTGACTGCATCGTCTGATCTATCGTCTGTTTTACATATTTTTGTCCAGGTGGTGTTTTGTTGACTTAAAAAGTAAATTATTTCATTTTTCGCATATTCATGCAATAATATTACTATAATAAGTGCATTTATGCTATAATAAGTTTATTTAGCTATAATAAGTCAACGTGAGACATGACGAATCGCACGAGACTAGTCGCCAACTATACCGCACAAATTAAAAATTCGGATAAAAAATCGCACAAAAAAAGACCGCATAAAAACAGGTTTGACTGTATTACTAATTTCACTTAATAGTGATAAATATTTTACAAGATGACATGAGGAGGGTGAACGTCACTCCAGAAGACGCATTGGACCATACCAAATGGAGAAGGGCATGCAAGAAAGTGGACCCTGCATAAAAGCAGGACCTCAACGCTAGGAAGAAGTGATAAATATTTTAAAGGGATTTTTTATTTTATTGGTAAGTTATCTTACATACTTAACTATTTACTTATGCCAGATTCAAATTTATGTTTATATAAGCATGTTTGTTTACGCAATATTCATTGTCTTTTATCTTTAATCACTAATGAATTTTGTCTACAAACATGTTGACACAATGTCCGAGTCTTCCATCACATATCCGAAATAATTACATTGCCTTACATACTCTCATATCCATTTACTAAAATTGAATTTGAAATAAAATAATCCATTTTCCAATTGTTTACATGCTTTTTTTCCAAGGAATTACAAGTAAATTATTGACAGGTAATGTTAAACGAATTTCTTTTTATCCTCTTGGGATGCCGTGTGTCGTATATGCCACACAATTTTCCTTCCAATAAATGAGAAGCAGCTTTTGTTTTTTGCTTTCTAAACAATTATATTAGTTATTAATTTCATCAGTAGAGTTTAGTGAAGCTTATTAGACTACATGCATCCCACTGTGATAGAAAGAAAGGAAAATATGAATGATTGTCTGAGCACATGTTTTTGGAAGTGATCACAAGTATGACTGTTTCATGTAAGTATTCATTTTTCTCTATTCCTATTGATTATTTTTTTATAATTTAAACGTGATTTTGTTCAGGAGACTTCTAAGATTATATAAAAGTATTTTTTAAAAACTATATTAATAACAGTATTTCATGAGATGAGCTAACTTTTGAACTTTTGTTGGTTCTTAATGTTACAATAATTACATTACAGCCTATGAACTGTTTTCATATTGGGAAGTTATTTACTTTTATAGTTATTTTGTCATTTAGTCAGCAATATGTATTCTATTATTTATTTTCATTTTTTATTAAATTAATTTATTAATAAAAATAAATAATTATTTTTATTAATAAATTAATTTCTGTGATTTGTTTTTGTATAGTTATTTATCTGGTCTGCAGGATTTTGTTTGTTAAGAATTTATAAATTATTAATATGATAAATCATATATTAAAACTAAATCATTGACATTTATTATAAATTTTTCAGTGTCAACAGATGAAATAAGGAAGGAACATGATAGGACACTTGATATTGATAGAAATTTGTGTGGACTGGAAGGCAGGTCCAGTGATGAAGACAGTGACCAAACATTTAAACCAGTCAGAACATTTATCAACCAAATTGTCCTGAAGAATGTAAGTCATTAGATGATACATTTGACGATGATGAAAATGATGCTTCAGCTATGTAAATAGAGGAAGATTTCTTGACATCAGTGCAGTAACAGACTCCACCATGGCACCATACAAATAGATTTAAGCCCTTGCTACCAGCTCCTGCATTTCAGGAAGAACCCTGAAAGGGTAAGGAGTGTGAGTCTGAAGAATATTTCTTGAATTATATTCCTGAAAATCTCTTTGATGTCAGTGCTTGATGATGACATGCACAAATCAAATATCACTGATTCACCTGGAAAAACTTTTGAACTTTACTGCTGATGAAATGAAAACAATTTTTGGATAGTCTACAGAAGAGATAGCAGAGCAATAAAAAAGAGAAGAATAACCCACTTCAATATTTGAAATTAAAGTAAAAGTGTCAAAATGGCTATTACATTCAGATAGTACAGAAAATAAAAAAAATGAATAGTGAAGATGACGAAGAAAAGGAAAATAATAAAAAAATACTCCAACTTTACATCCCAGAAAAATACAATGCAAAAGTGGAGCAAAACACATGCCAGAAATCATTGCAAATGGCAAAAATCACTGCAGCCAAATGCACTGATATAAAAGTGTATGAGCTACAGTGTACTGTATCAAATGCAAAATCCATCTGTGCCTTGTGACAAATAAAAAGTGCTTCAAAGCATGTCATATGTAAATATAAAATGTCAATTATTGTATAAAAACAGTCAAATAAACCATTTTTACATAAACAGAACAGTTTGCATTTTGTACAGGTAGAGATCCATTGTGTCATATATGACACATACCATTTTTTAATGACCGAATACAAAAAAATTGAAAAAAATGATAATTTACTAACAAGTGACACCCAAAGGTCAATAATATAACAAAACTTCAATAAAAAAAAATTTTTTTTAGTAGTGGATCTCAAGAGGTTATCAAGAAAAATAGGAACAAAAGCTCTAAATGGTGCTCCTTTTAGCCTACTAGATCAGTGGTTCTTAATTAACCTTTTTATACTCACAGCCCACCAAATATTTAATAATTTTTTGTGATCCCCATTTTTTTAATAATTTATATTTGTTAAATTATCTTATCTATAATAAATTGATTTTTTTTATTATTGCTTTATTTTTTTATATAATAAATGTAAATCATAACTTTATTATTTCATTATCTATTTTAATTGTGAAGTTTGAATGTTATTTAACATGAAAACTCATTAATTTTTAACAAAAAACAAGATAAGAAACGTGGATAATCGATCCAAACTCGATGCTAAAACTAAACTAAAACACCCACAACTTGTAAAGATTTTGCATATCTTTGCTGAATCTTTAGAAGTTGTGGGTGTTATTTTTATATTTCATATTTATATTTTCAAAGCCTATTATTTTTCCTAATTATTTTAAAATTCCAAGCATTAATAGTTTCTTAGAATTACTTTGGAATAAAAGAAGTAAATACTGTGGTGTAAGTAGCATATTTGCATTTATTTCTTCTGTACTAACAAATTTGTATGTAGGAAGAAATAAAAAGTAAAGTTTTCCTATTGTTTTTTTTGTCTTTCTTTTTTCACTTTTCAATACAATATTCGGTTATACATCAATTTTCTTTTTATTATATTCTGAAGGAAATTTTGCATAGTTTGGCAGTCTCTCGGCAAACTTATGGACCCCCAGGGACTGCGGCTGCCCTGTTAAGAATCACTGTACTAGATTGATTAAAGATCTGTGTATCTGCAGAATATTTTTGTGTTATGCTAATTTTAGGATTTTTTAAACCGCAATATCTTGCTTAAAAATCGTGTGATGTTCGAATTGTTTTATATCACAAATTGTTTAATTTACAAATCTTTAATTTAAAATATCATCAAGGTTTAAAAAATTTATTAAATGTTATATTTTAGACGAAAAAATGGTATTATAAAACATCTAATTAATTTGATATATATATTAGTTAGATATACCACGTATGTATGTATTCTGTTTCCTTTAAAAAACTTTTGTTTGTTTAAACTTAAATGAGATTTGTTAACATTATTTTCTTTCCTATTTTGCAGATAAATCAACAAAATTGAATAAAATTTGGAACATTACAGACAGCGATGAACAGCAAATAATCTGTACAAAAACAAAATTTAAAAAATTAAAAGTTCAATATGAATACTTTTCACATCATGGAATTCTTATGAAAGCAAATGCAAATAACCAACAAAATACAGGGAACATCTTTTGTATAAATATTTCTATTGCTATTTCATTGCTTTAAAGCAAACTTTAAACAAAATACATAATTTTACATTAGTTAAATATGTGAACAACCAAGGAGTAGAGTAATATTTATAATTTATACATAGTTTAATGTTACCTCATCATAAATCACTGATTATACATTACAGCATTCGCAACTATTTTTAACTGAATGACATCAGTAATGCACATTATAGTTCCCATTGCTGAATTTAGAGCCTGTGACATGAAAGATACCTTTCATGCTAGCACTGATGTCGTATGAGGCAATCTGCATAAACGCCTTTCACACAATTCCAGTGTGTCTCTCATTTAGAGAAGATCTTAGTGAATTCTTGGCCAGCAGTCTTAGCATGTCGTCCTCACGTCCTCTGACTCTCGCGTCTATAATACAGTTGTTTCAAGAGAAAATAGACCACGCTAAAGCCTAGGTCGACAAATCGAAAAATTTCAGCAGAGAGCTGAAAGATAACATGTGGTATAATCTAGGAGAAGCTACTTTCCTGTTTAACCATTTAAAGGATTCCTTTATCACAATAGCCGAAGAAAACAAAGATTTAAAAGAAAAACTACAAAACAAAACTGGGACTTTGGCTTCTGCGAGCCACCCAACCCCACAAGAAGCCACCTGTGCGGATGTTGTCAAGCGTCCTCCTCCTCCCTCTAATGATAGGGTTATTTTAATCTATCCTAATGAAGAGGAGAAAGTCAAAGAGGTTATGGATAAAGTAGCAGATGACATTAATCCCTTCTCTATTGGAGTAGGTATTGAGAATATTCGGAGAATTAGAAAGGGATTTGCAGTCAGCTGTAACGACCCGGATGGTGCCACCAAACTAACCGAAGTTCTAAAAAAAAAGGGATGACATTAAGGTTAAATCTCCAACCTTACAGGACCCTAGAGTGATCATCCCCAACCTACATTGGGATTTGTCTGAGCAGGACGTGAGAGCATGCGTCCTCAGACAAGACACAAACTCATCTAATAATGATTTACGACAAGATTTACGTAGGATGGATGACAAAAAAATTATTCGACTTCCATTACTACAGGAGATGTATGAACTGTTGGTCGTACTCACATACTAGTGCTCACTGCAAAGAGCAACGGATCTGTTCCGACTGTGCGTCGGATACTCATCCCTCCAAAGACTGCCAAGAAGCAGAAGAGGATCATACCTGCATCAATTGCCTAAAATATAACAAAACATGCAAGTCACCAAAGGATCGTGTTGACCCTGGTCATAGCGCCAGGAGCAGGCATTGCCCTGTACTTAAATATCATATCAAACTTAGTTATGCTTCTACGAAGCAATATTAAGCAAATCTGTAGCCTCAGGATTAACATTCAAAATGGCTTTAAAAGTAATACAAATTAATTTAGATAGAGGCTCCGCCGCTACCGACCATTTTATTAAATACGCGATTGATCATCATGTTGACATAGCATTAATTCTAGAGCCTTATGTCACTAATAGAATTCTTGGCATACCGCAGAGTGTTGTCTAAGTTTAGGTACCAATTCAGCGGTTTTAGTGTTTAACAAGCGTCTTTCAGCCTCGATTGTTGAGGAACTGTCAAACGACTACTCCACCTCCGTACTCATTGGCTTTAAAAATTATCAATTCATAATTAATTCCACTTATCTTGCTCTCTCTGGTTGTATCGAGGAACAGCTTTTAACTCTAAAACCGCTTTTTTTGGTCATTAAATCACCCGTTCTAATAGGCATAGATGGAAATGGAAGGTCTCCCGTGTGGTTTGACAGACTACTTAACAAAAGAGGCGAACGCCTTTTAGAATTTATTTATGAATTAGATTTAAGCATAGCAAATAGTAAAGGGTGCCAACGTTTCATTCCCACCAAGGAGAAAGCTATATCGACCTGACTTTAACTAAAGGGGAAATAGGGAATATGATTCTAAACTGGGAAGTCCAACTAGAAGAAACCCTGTCAGGACACAGATACCTAACTTTTGATATAGAAATTGATTCGCACCCTCTATTACCCAAAAATCATCTTACAAAAAATTATAATCTAAGTAAAGCAAAATGGGATAACTTTAGCAATGTATTTTCCAACAAAATAGAGAGATTGGACTCTTTACTAACAAATAAAAATTGCTCAGTCGATTATTTAGTTAACAGTTACACCAAAGCTGTCCAATCCTCTGCTGATAATTCTATACCTATTAAAAGAAATTACAAACGTATTGTTCCTTGGTGGAGTCAAGAGTTGACGGCCCTCAGGAGAAAAGTTAATTGTTTAAGACGCCGATATCAAAGACATGATGATCCAGATCGTGCGGTTTTTAGAAATAGATACCTAATTGCCAAAAGGGACTACCAAAAATTAATAAGAAACTCAAAAACAGAATCATGGAAAAAATTTTGCACTATCGAGGGTAACTCGGATCCATTCGGCAGAGTATATAAGTTACTAAGAAATGATTGACAATTTTTGAATTTAAGTAGTGTAATCAAAAACTCTTCTGGCCAAACCATGTATAATGATACAGAAATTGCTAATCTATTTTTAGATGCTTTCTTCCGATCGGACAATATCCACTCAGATAATTCCTACCATAAGGAAATCTGGGTCTCTATTGATGAGCCTTACTCCATGAACGACAACTTACCCTTCGAGCTTTCGGAAATAAGAGATGATGTTTCAGCACAGAAGAACAAAAAGTCCCCAGGCCGAGATGGATTAAACGCAGAAATCATAAAAAAAGCCTATAGCCTATCCCCTAACGTCTTATTACATATCTATAATTCTTGCCTTTCTTCTGGGTGCTTTCCGGCCGCCTGGAAGCAAGCCATAGTTAAAATCATCTCGAAACCAGGCAAAATTCTAGACAATCTTAAATCATTTTGGCCTATTTCTCTCCTCCTGGTATTAGGAAAAATTCTCGAACGCCTACTTGTAAATCGGATAGCTAACCATTTAAACGAAAAGAAATTTCTAAACAAAAACCAATTTGGCTTTACCCCGCAGCGAAGTACAACTGAAGCACTTATTAAGGTACGCGACCGAATGAAAAATGCACTAAGCAATAAAAAAATATGTATAGTGATCTCGTTAGATATCTCTTCTGTGTTTGATACAGCTTGGCCTGTTCTAATACTATATGAGCTCTGCAGAGCGGAATTACCGAAAAATCTGCACGATCTTCTAGTAGATTTTGTGTGAGTATATAACTACTAATTAACTATTGAATATTCCAATGCTATCATTAATTAATATGAAACAATAAACTGTAAAACAACGGATTGTAAACTTAACCGCATGAAATGTAACCGAATGAGTAATGCGGACTTATAAATTTTACCTTGGAAATACTCAACTATGAAGATAGGAATAAATAGAAGAAACCTCTGAATAAACTCAACTATTCATCACACAGGACTATACACCTGATGGAGACTGTGTGGTGGCTACTTGTCTTTTATCTATAAACTAAAACTATCCTCCTCTTGTGGTAATTTTGTCCAACATCCCCTTGTTTTATTTTCTCCCCTGCCTCTTAATATTCTTTTTGATTTTCCCTAGCTGGCTTTGTGGAGTTTTCCGGGTTTCCTCCACTCTTCCCCCAAATGGGAGGCAGCTCCCCCGAAAGTCCTCCCGGAAGGCTGCTATAACAACTCTCATAGGGTGTTGCATTTCTCCCCTATCACAGTTTTCTTCCAAATTTTGTTGGGCACTGTTATCACTGGACTGCTCACTGCTGCTTTCTTTCCTCAGCTGCTTTGAGTCATCCAAAATACAGGTTAGGTCTGGTTTGGTTAAAACTGCATACTGCAACTTTCCTATCGAACTTTCTTTCTCCTTGACTTCAAAAAATCTTGGTGAGTATTATAGCACAAACAAAATATAACATGCAGAATAAAGATAAAACATAACATATCACACAAATTATGAGCCCTCACAAGGGACTAGTTTTTTCTTATGAGCCCTATACGGGACACTTATGAGCCCACCTAGGGACACCATCTACTAACACATGCAAACCTACCTCACACATAACACTCTGGGGCCTTTTTATGCTCTCTATTGAGTGGTAAAGGGCCTTAAACCAAAAAAAAAAAAACGCCTTTCACACACCTTATGCAGACTCGTGGATGTTCTTTTCTTGTTTGGTGTGCTGCACACGACGCAGCAGTATTGTTTCCTGCCAGGCAATTTCCAGAGTCCTATTTGTCCTCTGGAATCTGAGGAGGTGGGGCATATAGGCACAGTCTCCTTCTCCCTCTATTCTCTCTTCAGGCTTGCCATTACCTCTTGGATGAAACGTTAGTGCATCATCCAGCTTCCAGAATTTTCTTTGTACAGAATTTATGCATTCAACATCATCCTGGCCATGATGATCAAAGCTACTTTCTTCCAACTTTTCCTGCTCCGCCTTTCATCCAAATACGTATATAGCATCATATCGTGGGTATCAACTCCCCCCATAAATTTGTTATATAATAAAACTACTTCTGGCTTTACTTTCTCCATCCCGCGGCACTTAACAATTTGGATGTCGCATGCCCTTGCAACGTGTGCTCATTTGATAAAAGTTAATTTTTCATTCTAATTGCAAATAATTTATTTATTAGAAATTTTATTTAATTAGTAATTGTAGACACTTTGTTTAACAGGAAACTTTTTAACAATTTTAATATTTTTTATATATTCCTATTATACACTTTATAAGCACACTATATTCCTGTTATATACTTAACATTCAGTTGAAATGTATGAGTATCAGTAAAATATAATACGAATGATAGAGCCGTATAGAAAATATTTACTAAGATACTGTATTAACTGATTTATAGACTTATGAAAATGATAATTTTGTTAGGTTCCCACACAATGAAGTACAAAGATTGTTATGGATTAAAGCAATCAGTAGAGAAAATTGGACATCTAGCAATATTCAAAACTTTGTTCTGCTCATTTTAGTGAAGATCAGATTGACAGAACGTAGTAATCTGTGTAAGATGAAGAGAAAACATTGGGCCTTATATTTTTAGTTCATTCTCATCTTATCTGCAAACAATGAGTATTTTATAATTTTTAATTGTATCATATTTACCAATATTAAAATTATTTAATTTCTTATTTGCAGTAAAGATCCACCACAATAAATATAACAAATTATTAAGGATTTGTCAAATAAGTAAATGTATTTATCCAGAAATTTGCTAGGGTTAAATCTGAGAATATATTTGCAGGTACTGTACTGTACATAAAAGAAAATCTCCTCTTAATTGCCGCATATCTTTGAGTACTGAAATAGACAGACAGAAACTGAAGCCAGTAATGAAGCAAGCTCAGTAAAAATTGAGATTACTTCATTACTAGCTTCATAATCTCATATTGTATTCACAAACTGAGAAACTTTTTCTAAAGTTAGAGAGAGCAAATGATTTAAATAAAAAGTATAGGAGAAAAATAAAAGTTCATCAAAAAATTTGTAGACATTAAAAATTCAAAATTTAACATCTTTATTAGAATCTTTAAAAAGAAGCTGATTAAAATGATTTAGAAATTTAAACATCAATGAATATACTGTAAATAGTGCTGAATAAAATGAATTAAGAAACTAGAGGTACATATTTTATATTTTTAAACCTTTGTATGCATTTATTTCAATGTGAAAATTATAATAATTATACCCAATTTCTTTTCATTTTATTTATTTATGTAAAAATATAGCTTGATTAACTTGTGTTATGTGAATTCAGTAAAACATAATTCAGATTATGGTAGACAAAAAGCTTTCAATTTTTTCAATATTGAAAGCTTTTTAATATTAAAAAATTAGCTATCTGGCTAATAAATTTTTTTTAGAAGATAGGAATATTCATTAAAATAGTTGACTTCAAATAAATGTTATTACTGTATATCACATTTAAATATTAGTTTTCATAATTTAACTGTTTTTTGAAATAATTATCACTATCTTAATATAATAGAACTCTCAGTATTAAATAAAACAAATGAAAAAATAATTTAAAATTTTTATGTAGTTTCTTGACTTTCTGGTTACCCTGTGTTTTGTAAGAAATATGATCAGTTTTTGTTGTTAATAAAGTAGCTCCAAGTATATAATTTGTTTCCTAAGTAAAATTTCATATTATAGTTTTTAAGAAAATTTTAAACTTAAAACCTACCTGTTTTATTTTGATTAGATAGCCATTCAAAAGAATGTACTTTCTTTTGTATCTGATCTATTTTGAAATTAATTAATTCTATTCAGCTGATATCAATTGATGTTTATTGCAACCTCTTATGACAAATCTACTTCATCTGGATATTTGTAATGTCTTATTGCATTCCAATACTATCAATTATTCTTATTCTCATCTTTCTTGCTTTTGGCACCTAAATAATTTGCTAACCTTAGCTTTTCCTTTACAAAATGATACTTCTGTCAACTAACTGACCAAAAAAGAAAAAAATTTAGAAAAAATTTTAATTCAAAAATTTTTAATATTTTTTTAAATTCAATTATTATTTTTTATATAATTTTTTTGATGTCATTGATTCAATAAAAATGTTTAAATAAATTATCAGTCAAGAGATATCAAAAAATTTATTTAAAAAAAGAAGCTCAATAAAATCAATTATGTCACAAAACCATATAATAAAAATCTGTAAAATAAAAAACAGCATATTAGAAAACTTAAATAAATATATCTTAAAGAAAAAAAAATAACATCCCATATATTAGACACAGAACAACAAATCAGTATAATTTTGTTGGAAGACATTTATTCAAAAGAATTATAAATTATTGTAGATGTCGCTTCAATAATGGTATAGAAAATGCAAATGAGCAAGAAGTGAGCAACCAGGAAACTCCATACAATATCATAACAAAAATTGTAGTGGACATCATAATGACATAATGACTGATAGAAATTCCAATATCTAACCAACTTCCACTATCTTGAACAAGAAAAAAGAAGTGCTGCAATAAATATACAAAACAAATTATCATCAATGAAAATTTGATAATAATGTATACTGTAATTAATGTTTTTATATTTTAATATATAAAATACTTTTGTATTAAATTTCATAAGCATAACATACCAATCCCATAAAATCTGTCATGACAAGAATAACCATCAAAAGTGCTTTAGGTGGAACTTTAACAGAAACTAATATTGCTCTGAAGACACAGCTTACAATAAGAAAAGGAATAAGAATCTGAAAAAGTTTGTTAAAATAAATTATATACAAATAAAATAACTTTCTTCTTGTACTCTGTAATAACCATAAGTAATAAATAATATTTAAAACAGACACAGTTTGGAAATAGAAATCAGTAAAATACTTTATTCATTTAGTAAATATAAAATATAATTATGACATACAAAGATTAAAAAAAACTTTGCTTTTGTCTTTCTTTTTCGCCGTTCACTCCATCGGCAGTCCTTAGACGATTCACATAATCTCGGAGACGACCTTTCCTTTGAGGCTACAACCTCCGCAGAACAAATGTAAAATCAGGTAACAGCGTCATCTGGTGTTATCGCCACATTCATAATATAACACTTTTAAAGTAAAGAATTAATATTTATATCCGAATTATTATTTATATTATTAAGAATTATTATTTATATCCGAATTTTTATTAATTCTTTACTTTAAAAGTGTTATATTATGAATGTGGCGATAACACCAGATGACGCTGTTACC
This sequence comes from Centruroides vittatus, assembly GCF_030686945.1. NCBI lineage: Eukaryota > Metazoa > Arthropoda > Arachnida > Scorpiones > Buthidae > Centruroides > Centruroides vittatus. Next base: position 89,744 of record NW_027122102.1, read on the forward strand.
TGATTTTACATTTGTTCTGCGGAGGCTGTAGCCTCAAAGGAAAGGTCGTCTCCGAGATTATGTGAATCGTCTAAGGACTGCCGATGGAGTGAACGGCGAAAAAGAAAGACAAAAGCAAAGTTTTTTTTTTATCTTTGTATGTCATAATTATATTTTATATTTACTAAATGTAATTAACGCCGGCCACGAATTTTTATTAATTCTTTACTTTAAATACTTTATTCATGTAAATTGTCTTCAGAAGTACAAAATTTAATTGGAAATATATTTAGGTTGTTAATGTTGGAAAGAAACTAAGATTAATGAGCAATTATTTATTGTGACATCAAAACAATGCCAGGCTGCAATTTTTAATCACATTTTTTTTATTTAATTTAATATGCTCTCCACCTCAAATTAGTAGTGGCTTGCCTCTGTACATTACACATTTCTTTTAACAATAGAGTCATGCCAGTCATCTATATAACACCTTTCAGGAGAAATTTTTGAATCGACGAAATGACCAGAATATGGCCCAGAAATCATGTTATCATTTCTCAACTCTAAGAGACAGCATCTACATCACAAACTAGTTGCTGATTGGCTAATAATTTGTTTGTCTCGAGAGACCATCCTATCTCTCCAAATGTGATTCTGGACAACTTTTTCTCTAGAAGATTCTCTCGTCTCCCAGAGACGAGCAGATAGTTATCTTCCGACCGATCTTTCAGATGTTGCCTCGATTTTGTTATATCCAACAAGGACAACTGCTACTTGTGCTGTACAATCGTATTAGAGAACGTTCTCTATTTCAAGAGAGAAAATGCTTCCGATTTTTTCCAGTTCCTATTTAGGAACACCACTGATTCCATCATTTTTAATTATCCTACATTAATTACTAAACTACTGAATATGATGTTAATCTTATCCATCTCTCTAAGTATTTTTCAAAACATTACCATCTAATTTATCCTTAACTAAGTACACATGCTTTTCTAACTTAACAAATAAAAATTTTAATAACCTAAGACTAAGAGACAATTTGACATTACAATCTGTAAAAACATTATAAAACAAAAAACATCTTCGTCAAAATTACGTGCTTTCCTTAAAATGTGATCTATCTATATATATAATCGAGACGAGTTGATAATAATAATAATAATCAGTGCAGAGCCCAAACGGTTAGGAGTTGAATGTTGAAATTTGGTACGCAGTTAGGGTATGTCACGAAAACGCACACTAAGAAGGATTTTTCGAAATTCCTCCCCACGGGGAGAGGGACAGGATTAAGGCTTAACACTTTCATCAACAATAGAAGTGTTAAGTAACAATGGAGAACAAGAGAAAGCGACGTGCAAGATTTACGGGCACTGGAGGAAAAAAAAAGAAAAGAGTAATATGTTAGAACATATTCGATTTTCAAATTTAAACGGATTACTTTGGTTTTTTTCGACTTTTCTTCTTTAGAACATTCGATGAAAATCGAACAATATTAGAATATTCGATTCTCAAATTCGACCTTTCTTTAGAGATATTTAGTTTGTTGATGAAATTACTCTTTTTCTTCTGTGACTATAACATAATAATTTTAATCTTCGCTATCGTTACTTTTGCCTGAGCAACACCGGGGCCTATCTGCTAGTAATTATATACTCTGCATTTTTGAAAATTCTATACCATGTTATTGTGCAGATAACCCAAACATGTATAATCAACCTAATAGAATCATGACATTGACAACAAAAATGAGAACATTGGAGACAGCTGCGATTCTGGATGTTTGTGAGAGAAAAATCTCATCTCTCGTTTTGACATCATTCATCTCTGAAAGAAGAGATGAGAGATAAGTGACCAGAATACAGCCCTTGGTTTGTATCAGAAGTTTGTATATAGTTAATCAGGGCCTCCTGCCCCTAAGGTTTCCATATCTAGTCGTCTTTCATCTGTAACTCCATTCTTGAGATTAAGGAAAGACAGACGGACAAACAGACAACAGTGGGAATTTACAGGTCTACAATTTTTTTCAAATTTCAGCCCAATTAGCTTAGTTTCTTTCTAAACCATCATAATTTCCAGTATATAACTTGCAGATTATCTGTAACTAAAAGTCAATTTGAATGAATGTAAATTGTCTATGATTTCATAATGAAATTCTACATTTCTAACTGAAAAAGCCTTTCACTCCGCTATTAAAGTAATTTGGGAAGAAACTACTTCAATATCTTCAAATTAATGTTTTGACTTTTTAAAAATATTAACAAAATTAAACAATGCAAAGATTACTCTTATATCTACTATTAAAAATATTATTAGTAAATGTGATCCTGCAAATGGCTTTTAAAATTCTATATAACTTTTCTGATGCTTTGTTTAGAATATTTACAAATATACATCAACAAAACCCAATAATATAAGTAAATACTCATGCTCTTGTACCAAATTTAACCCATTCATTTACGGCCGTTGTGAGTGTATTTAGAATATTTATTTTTTATTTTATTTTAAATTAAGTTATGGAATTTTTTTTCATTTAAACATTTGTTTAAAATTCATATTTTAAATATTAATAGTTCACAATTAATTTTTTAAATAAGAATCTGTTTCTACGATGTTCCTGAAAATAGGTGTTTCTCACTTGAAAATGTTATATTCATACTTTTAAGCATGTAGTTTTAAAAATATCTTTCATTCATTTTAGAGTTAATTAAATTTATTTTTACTCTTATTACAAATTAGCAGAATATCTTGTTTTTATGTTAATTTGTAATACATAATATATACATAAGAATTCTATACCAGTCAGTTCAGAGCATTTTTTTAATACTTGGAGTTTTAAATCAATCCTAAGAAACTCAAATGATATCAAAATGTCTATTTTTCAGGCATACTCATAAAAAATGATAAGATTTAGAATCATATTGTTATTTCTATACTTGGATAAGAAAAACATCTGTTTTCAAACTTTATAGATAAATGTTTGATTTTAATTAATGCTGCTAAAATGAATTAAATAAAACATTATTGTACATGTAAACTGATAGATCATGAAATATTAAGAAGAATTTAATGCTATTTAATATTTGAACAGAAAAAAAAATATATTTAATTTATCTCTCTACTATTTATACTAGTAAAAATAATAATATTTTTCAATGATTTAATTTCTATATAATTCACTATTATATAGCAATTAAAATTACCTTTATTAAAAGTAAAATTCCCATAATGAATGGACTGAATACAGTCAGAAAACAATACACACTGCTTGGTTCAAAACTGAAATTTGAATAAAACATATTTTCAATTTGTATATAAATATACATATTAAGTATATTATTATGTATAAATTAAATATATTTAAATTGATCCTAACACTATGGACCAGTGGTTCCCAAAGTAGGCACTACTGTCCCATGGGTGGTGAGTAAATCTAGGGGGAGGTGAAAAGAAGTAAGTGGGTGGCAGAGGAGCACTGGACTATGACCATAGGCAAAGGCAAATATCTTAAAAGAGTAAAAGGAAAGGTTTGACAACCTTTCCTTTTACTCTTTTAAGATAGGTAAGAAGAAACAGTGCTTTTAACAGTTTCCAGATGTGGAGAACAATGTATGGTAAGGACACAAAGTGTGAGGTTCAAATAAAAATTTTTCTAAGAATATTTCCAAGCCTTTCTCATGCAAGGGAAAATGGGTTAGGGATATTTGATATAACTTTATGGAACCAATGGGGTGGTGGCTCAAAAAAAGTTTGGAATCACTGCTATAGACTAATAAATAAAAATACATTTTTAGATTCTGATTTGATAAATTGAATTGGAAGTGTGTCATCATAAAATTATTTGAAACTATACAAATATATAATTTCTACCTTTTAAAAATAAAATGTTATATTATAAAATAGTAATTAATAAAGTAAATAAAAAGAATATTTTAAGATTTTTTTCATTATATAAATCTAAAATACAATACATTTTATGTATTGTATTTTAGATACATACAAGTACTGTGTTGTACAAGGGATACCTATATATAGATTGAAAAAATATGCCAAGACATTAGTTAAGTATTCATAGTAGTAATTATACAAAACAAAACAAAAAAGGTTAAGAACTTACAATAAATTAAATCATATAAAAATAATTATTATTTATTGTGACATAGTCACAATGCTGGGCTGCAATTTTTAATCATATTTTTAATTTATTTAATTTAAATTATATGCTCTCCAACTCAAATTAGTAGTATCTTGCCCCTGTATATCATATTTTTCCTTTTACAATAGAGTTGTGCTGCTCATCTATCTAATTCATTTCAAGGTTTTAAAATTGAAATACAACTTTCAGTGCAAACCTGAAGTTCATATATAGTTAATCAGGGCCTCCTGTCCCTAAGCTTTCCATATTTGGTCCTGCTTTTCATCTATTTAACTACATTCTTGAGATTAAGGAAGGACAGCAGGAATTTATAGGTCTACAATTTTTTCAAACTGTAGTCCAATCTATATATTAATTGAGATGGGTTGATAATGATAATGATGATGATGATGATGATGATGATGATGATGATAATAATAATAATAATAATAATAATAATAAATAATCTCTCTATGCACTGGAACTTGTAATAATAAAATAAACCCTTCTAACCTTTTATCCGGTGTCGTTCTATTTTTAGAATCGTTCTATTTACAGAAACGCAAACGGCCTATTCGACGAAGCCTGAAGAAGAGCCCAGGAGGGGCTGTGAAAACGTTTGCGTTTCTGTAAATAGAATGATTCTAAAAATAGAATGACACCGGATAAAAGGTTAGAAGGGTTTATTTTAATAATAATAATAATAATCAGTGCAGAGCCTAAACGGTTAAGAGTTGAAAGTTGAAATTTGGTACACAATTAGGGTATGTCATGAGAACATACACTAAGAAGATAATTTTCAAACTTCTCCCTGAGGGGGAGAAGGAAAGGATTAAGGCTTATCCTAAAGAACTTAGCTTCTACTATACTATTTTAGATGCAATTTTTTTGTTTTTAACTGCATTTTAGTAGGGTACCAAGTGGGAATGAAAAAAGTGTATTTGTTAAGAATGAGAGTGTTAACAATGGAAGTGTTAAGAGAAAGCAATATGCAAGATTTACAGGTGCAGATGTGGGTTTTTGCGGCAAATTGAACATATTTTAGACCCAACTAAAAATTCTCTAGTCAGTCTAGAAACAGGAGGACCTAATTCTTGCATTCTGTGAAAACGGATAAGATTGGCTATAATGTAATAATCTTAATCTTCGCCATCATTACTTTTTGCCTGAGCAATGCCAGGCTTATCTGCTAGTAAACAATATTTAAAATCATAGCATTGAAAATTTTCAATTACCTAATGTATTTATATCAGAATGTAACTTCTGTTTTGTTTAAATCAGCATCAGAATAATTTACATAAATTAGAAAATAAATGAGGATTTTAATACAACTATTATTTCCTGTAAAAAATGCAGCAAAGCAAATATGAAGTAATCATTTTAAAGTTAAAATCAATATATGAATGTATATGTAATGTATATGTTATGTTAAGGTTAATGTAAGCTTATAATTTTCTACTATAGATTATAGATTTCTATGCAACAGTTTTGTTATTAAGTTGAATACTGAAACTGAAGTTGTTTAATACTCAACATTAAAATTAATGAGAGAATTGTGTATTAACATTTTTCAATTTTTATGTTTTAATTTTTTTCTGTAAGAGATCTCCAGTGTTATGTGGAGGAGTGATGCTTAATGTTGTTCTAATTTTTACTGTTTTTATTACGTTATACTCTTTTGTATTCTTATTATATAAACAGACCTGTAATTGGGGTTTCTTGTAGCTTGATTTAGTAACTAAATAACATATGTAGTAATAATATAATAATTATTTACCTGTTGATGCTAGCTATATTCCCAGTACCAAAAAATGCAAGAATAATAAAAAATATCTAAAAATATGTTAAGTTTGAAATTTTAAAACTAAAATGAAAATATTTATATAATAATCAATGAAAACAATACTTCTAATAAAAACAAATGTATTTAATTATAATTTTTTCAACAAATTTTCTTATTGAAATATATACATTAATTTAAATATAAACTAAATTATATAAAAACAAAAAGATACAAAAAAATAAGATCTTCTAATATCATCTATTCCCATCCTATAAAATAAAGATTCTGTTTGAAAATTTATAGCTGGTACTTCAAATGACACATCTTGAAGCTAAAATAAAAAAATTTAAGTTTTAATTTTTTTAATGGCATAAAAATAAGCAAATAATTTAACATAATTTAAATATTTACCCTGTAATGTTTTCCTGACAATAAATGTTCTATATATAACCACAAAAACATTGTGACACATAATCCTAAACAAAATAATGCATCATAACTATTTAAATGCTAAGAAATTTTGATATTTTGAAATTTTTTTCTTGAATTTCTACTTCCTCATGGGTATTCTTCTAGAGGTCTAAGGGAATCAAAAGTGTCTGATAAACACATGCAACAAAATGCATTGTTTTAGCACTAGAAGGCATTAAAGTTTAGACTAGCTACACCTTAGCAGTGTTGCAGAGCAGCATTTTAAGTGCTAAGGAATAATCTCAATCTCACTACTTTTCAGTTTCTTACCTTCAGAATCTTACACTTTAGCAAAAACATAAAGTTCACTTATTTTTTTCTAAAGTGGAAAGAAGCTGAAGGGTATAAATAACATTGCTAGATCTGATATACTATAAAGCTAGACTCCAACCAAATGCTGAATTCTATTGGCTAGATATGGCTATCTGGCCCAATAGAATTTGGCATTTGGTTGGAGTCTAGAAGCTGAAGGGTAGCAAGATTGAGTTTTTCTGCAGCACTGCTAAGTGCTGCAGAAAAACTCAATCTTAAGAGGTAGCTAGTCTAAACTTTAATGCCTTCTAGTACTGGAACAATGCACTTGAAGGGCTGTTTATAAGACATTTTTGAATCCCTAGGCCTCCAGAACACACTAAAAATATTGCCACTTCTTCGTGAAACACCCTGTAAAACAACGTTTCACACAACAAAGGATACGTTATGGACATCAACAGATAGAGAGATAAAAATGAAATGGCCACATTTAATAATCTTGTCAATATGGATGTTGATCCCCAAATTGGTAGAATAAATGACAAACCTTAAAAATAATAAAACATTATATTTGGTCACATACAATTTTGTTTGTGTACTATATAAAAAATTAGTTTTATAAATAAGAATTTTAATTATAAAAAAAATAATTACCTAAAATAAGCCAAGATAACATCTGATTTAACAAAGGTAAACCTGTTTTATTTTCAATACTGTCTGATGTGCTTTTCATTATGTAGATAGAGATGAAGAGTATAATCACCTAAAAAATAAAAATTAAATTTTAAATTTGCATTTCAGTAAAGAAGCAAATAAAAAAAGGCTGAATTTAAATATAACAACTTCTTTAATGTTAACTATTAATTATTTTGTAATTATTAGGTAAACCGGAAAGTAATGTCGTTTCTGCACATGTCAATACTTGTTTATCATTTATCATCTCATTGGGTACTTCAAATCTGTGTGAAAGACATTTTAAGGTTAAAGTGACTTGTTTACTTGTAAATAATTAAATCTTAAATTTTTTTTTGCAATTTTGGGTGAAATGGCCAGCCAAATACCAGAAGAGGTACATATCCGGCATTGTATGCTTTTTGAGTTTCACAAGGGTAGTGACACAACAGTTGCTACTAAAAACATTTGCGATGTTTATCCAAATGCATTAGACATTCATAAATGCCAAAGGTGGTTTTCTAAGTTCAGATCTGGTAATTTTGATCTTTCTGACTTGTATTGATCAGGAAGACCAACAACTTTAGACAATGACGTGTTAAGGGCAGAAGTGGAAGCAAATCTGTATCAGACAATCAAGGAACTGTCAAACACTCTTAAGCAACCTTGCTCGACCATCCAAGAACATTTGCAGCAGATTGGTAAAGTATACAGAGCAGGTGTTTGGGTCCTGCATAATCTGTCCAAAGAAAACAAAGCTAACCGATCCACCACATGCAACTTATTGCTTCAACAGCACAATACCAAAGTGTTTTTTGATTGCTTGATCACTGGAGATGAAAAATGGGTCCTCTGTGATAATCCAAAATGCAACAGGCAGTGGCTCTCTCCGAATGAATCGCCACAAAGTACTGCTAAGCCAGGTTTACATCCCAAAAAGGCGCTTTTGTGTGTTTGGTGGAGTATTCATAGAATCGTTCATTTTGAAGTGCTGAAAGCTGGAAAAACTGTGAATGCAAACCTTTACTGTGAACAATTGGATCGAGTAAATCAATGTTTAATTGAAAAGTGTCCAGCGATTGTCAACAGAAAAGGCATTATTCTGCAACATGATAATGCAAGACCATACTGTGCAAGACAAACCCTGGAAAAAATTAATAAATTGGGGTGGAAGGTATTGCCTCACCCACCATACTTGCTTGACATTGCACCATTGGATTTCCATTTATTCTGATTGCTACAACACTTTCTATGTGACAAAAAATTTGAAAATTTGGATGACATCTGAAATGCCATCTCCATATATTTTGCTCAAAAACCAATTCATTTTTATCGATCCGGCATTGAAAATTTGTACACTAAATGGCAAAAGGTTGTTGATAACCAGGGTGATTACATCATTGATTAAAAATAAAAACAAGTTAAAAATTTATTTGTTTGATTTTAATGTAAAAAAACAACATTACTTTCCGGTTGCCCTAATATTTGAAGTTGGGTGATTAACTTTTACTGGCACAAGAGTCAGTTTGACCAAGATGTTTAACATAAATTTATTTTTTTAATGTATTTTAATATATTTTTTATTTTGAGTATTTATATTTTACATTATGTTAAGAGGAGGGAAAAAAGTTTATTATTTAAATCTTTTCTTCTTTATTTTAATAAAATTTATCAATTTCAAAATCACTTTATTTCCATAAACTCAATTATGTTAAAAATAATATTGTTTTGTAATTTTTATTTAAAATTTATTATTATTAAATTAAAATTACACGCTATAAATAAATTTAAAAACTTACTTGAATCCCAGTGATAACAGTGACTTGTTGTGATTCCTTTTTCTTCTGGCGACTGTTTCTGATTAAGCCTAATTCAGGTCTTGAAAAACAAAAAAATGAACAACAACAGTAATAATAATAAATGAAAAGACATAATCTAATATCATTGATAGAATGTTATACTTTTTTAAATATTTATTATTTTTAATAATTTAATGCAATTTTAAATAGTTCTTATAATATAGTAAACTCACCTTCTTGCACAGTAAGCTGCTAAAAGAGCATAAATCCAACCAGTAAATGTTCTAAGAATAATTTAAATAAATCTTGATTATTTAAATATTAAATAATTTCTGTTTAAAAATGTAAACCTGTTTTATTACTTACACTAATGTGTAATTTGATTGTCTTCCTACAACTGGTAAAAAAGGAAAAATTGCCATAATAATGCAAGTCAAGAACCATAATCCTGCAATAAACTATAAAAACCAAATTTATTTCAATTTTATATTGTTCAAGTTATATAAATATTCTTCTTACCTTATGAGTATATCTTATGGATGTGGTTAATGGCCACAGTGATATAAATATTAAACCCAGAGAAAGTAAACCTCTTCGAAAAAATGATGCAACCTATTTAATAAGTAATATCTGATAAAGTTAAAAATACAAAAAAAAAAATTTCCAAAAAATTCAAAACATTATTTTTATACCCACAAGAAGTTCTAATCCAACAATACAAATAATAATAATTCCAATAAATTTTAAAGTATAATTTCTCCTTTCCATATAAATCTGAGCCTGCTGTATTAAATCCCATCTATAATATTATAAATTATCATTATTAAAATCTTTTAAACTAAAACTAGTAAATTAATGTTTAATTTTTATATTAATATGTAATAATTTATTACCTGCAAAAAATTAAATTCCAAAGAAAAACTGGTGTTAAAAAATATATATAATACATTGCTGGTGAGTTTTGCTCTGAATAAAATAAATATAATTTTTTAAACATTTTAAATATAAAAATTATATATATATAGCTGTTTAAAATTTTACTACATATTGTAATTTTTTATGTCAAATAAAAAATTTATCTGTATTTTAAATTGCATTAATATAGAATAAATAAAACTGAATATATTCAAGTAATATAATTACATATTTATGGTGTAGTTTATAAAAATTTAAACTGTAATAAGTTATTAATAACACTAACTTTATTTTAGTTTTTATCTAAAACATAATCATTCCATCATATTCAGATTGAAAAGAAATAATAATCAAAAGAAAACTTTATTAATGTTCTAGGGCCATAGTGCCCAATTCATAGCTTGCGAGCAACATGTAGCTTGCATACTGTTTTATTGTGGCTCACGGCTCAGTTATTCAGATTCATTACTTTTATTAATAATAAAATAGTTTTAAAAAGTATACATATCCTATTTATTAACATCAGTTTAAGAAAATCTAAAGTGAAAGACTTGGAAACCATATCAGTTGCCCAACAATCTATATTTACTAAGTCCATGACTAAATCAAGAGCTGCTACAATTGCGTTAAGATTGCATATATACTTGCAATGCACTAAAAACCTTTGATGACAACAACATAATTAAAGAAGCAATGCTTGCTGCATCAGAAACATTGTTTCAAGAATTTAAAAATAAGGAGGAGATTTTATCAGTTATTGAAGATGTTCAGTTATCAAGAAATTCACTCACTCATAGAATAGAAGCAATGTTTGAAAATATCAAATTAAAAAGAAAAAAGATTTAGATAAATGTGTTTTTTAAAGTTTACAATGTGATGAATCAACAGACATCTGCAATATCACTCAAATAAATATTTTTATAAGGATGGTCTTTAATGATCACTCAGTAAAAGAAGATATACTCTCAGTTTTGTCACTACAAGGAAATACACATGGAAAGGACATATACCAAGGTTATTAAAAATTACATTAAAAAAATTGCGCTGCCCCTTTAAAATCTTGTGTCCATAACAACCGACGGAGCATCTGCCATGATTGGTTGTAGTGTTGGCTTCATCACATTATGATGTTGATATTCCAAAATTTTTTCATTATCACTGCATCATTCATCAACAGGCATTATGCAGAAAAATGCGTTATGAACATGTCATGAAATTTGTTATAAAAATTTTAAATTCTATTTGAGCCAAACCACTTCAGAGCAGATTATTCAAAATACTGACTGATAAACTTGATGAGTATGGAACTTCAGAATGTAACATTAAAGTTAGATGGCTTAGTAAAGGAAAAGTCCTACAATGATTTGTAGAGTTTTCTTCCAGAGATAAAACTGTTTGTAGAATCCAGAAACGAAGCTTATGAAGAACTTAATGATCTTGACTGGTTTTCAGATTTATCCTTTCTTACTGATATAACAACTAAAATGAATAAACTCAGTCTTGAACTTCAGGGGAAACAAAGAAGTCTTTTTGAATGGACTCTTGCTTTGGATCAACTTTCCTTTGTGAAAGTGGCTTTTTGACAATGAAATTTTTAAAATCAAAGTTCAGATTTAGAATAACAAATGAACATCTGAATGATTGTATGACTCTTGCTATAACACTTTATGTACTAGAGTACAATAAACCAGCTGAAAACATGCAATATCAATTTTCACATTGATTATTAATAAGTTTTGTTTGTTCTGTATTGTATTTAAATTGTAGTAGATTACTAGTAGTAATAAACAGTAGTAGTGTAATATTACTGTCTTTTCTTTTACCTATTGTTGCTGATTTCTTCAAAAATAAGGTCATCATTCTATGTGTGGCTCACAAAAATTTTTTAATTCTTAATTTGCTTGAGATAGACTAAAGGTTGGGTACCACAGTTTTAGGGCATAGCTAAAATGATGATAAAATGTTATATTGTTTAAATTATTTTATTGTTACATGTTTTAAAATTTTAATCAACAAATTGAAATTAATATGAAATATTAAATGTATTCAAATGCATGTAATTTATAAATTAAAATTTTTAAATTATTTCCTGAAACAACTGATTCATATATAATGTGTAAAAATTACTTTTAGGAAAAATTACCATTTTGATTTTGAATTATAGTCATTAAACTTGATAATTTAATTTCCATATACCATATTTATGCATGTATAGACCGCATGCTTGGAAAAAAATAAAAAAATTATTTCAAAGTACTGACTGGTACAAGAGTAGAGATGCAAGTATACAGAAATATGACAACACTGCAAATTCCAAGCAAAGAAATGAAATGATGGTTAATGCTTATTGTTGAGTGCCTGCTCAGTGAGTGTTAAACATGGGTCAAGTGAGGGTGAGTTTACATAGCAAGTGATGAATTATTCACAAGAAAATGGAAATCTAGAAGCAGGAAGAAAATTTGATATAGATGAAAAAAAATGTGCAGCAATGGATTCAAACAAAGGATGCTCTTGAGAAAACATCACAAAATTTCCAACCATTTTGCAGAAAGACAGCAAAATATCCCAACCTGGAAGCAAATCTGCTGAGATATATCCGTGAAATTTGGGCAAATAGATTTTCTGTGTCTGTTGAAATGATCCAGTTTGAAGTGCAAAGAATTGCTCAAAGTAGTATGTAAAGACAATTAAAGATATTAAATTGTTTTAAAATTATTCATTATCTTGAGTATATCCCACACCTTAATTTTGGTAAAAAAATTTAGGGTAAGAGTGTAGCCTATACATACATAAATACAGTATTATAAATCAATATATGAATTTCAAAGTATAAAAGTTTTCAGCTGGAATATTACATATATATTAGTTTTAAGTCTTTTATAATTTCGTAATCAGATTTTACTAATAGATAAATACCACCAGATTTTTAAAATCCAGCTATAATATGGCTAATTAATTATAAATATATTACATAATTTGGCCTAAAGATAGAATTCAAATTAGTGGCCATCTTGTATTAAATTTAACAAGTAGAAATAAATGAATCAATTTAGAATACTCTGGAATAAAGAGTGATTCAGAGCAATGCTCAAGCCTACAACTGCTGCTTACAGTGCAGATGCATTGCCAATTATACTATCCAGACTTCCATCCAATGTTTGCTTCAAGACAAATTAACTTAGAAGATATTATGTCATTTGATGATTATAGCCCAATTAAAAATCCAGCAGTATTATTCTTTACTACTATATATCAAACTTTGTTTATATGTAATTATATTTTACTGTAAAAACAGTATTAAATATTTTTGTATGCAACTTTTAATTATTAAAATTATAAAAAGTATTATTTTTATAATTAATAGTTTTCAAATTATAAAACTTACCATATAGTAACCATGCGACAATTGAACCAATAAATAAAAACAATAATGTAATTTTTAATTTTGGATATTCGCCAGCTAATAATACTGATTGTTGTTGCTCCAAAGATATATGAATAATAGCAGTATGATTTTTAATTATTAATAAAATCACATAATTAATCCAACCAATGAATGCAAGAAATATGCTGACACTAAAATAAAAAATAGATATACTTAACACACATGTACGTACAATGTTATATTTATTAATTTCAATAGCTATGCTATGTTTTAATTGTACAAATTAGATTTAAAATAATTTCACATTCAGGATTAATTAGTCAGCAAGGCTGTTTTCTGACATTAAATAAATATTATGATATATTAAACTATAATTTTAGTACAGTCATGCTGAATTCAAAATTAAGATTGATATATAATGTACATAAAGAAAGTCTTTCAATGCTACAAAATGTGTAACTATTTTATTAATAAATTATAAAATTTAATGAACATTTATAGGACTTTCAAAAAAATAGTTTCTTAAATGTAAAATTTCATAATCTTTTTTTGAGAAGTTTTTCAGAAGTTTTAAAGTTTTTAACATTTATCTTTTTTAAATATACAACCTTTTTATCTTATATTTATAATCTTTTTTTCTCATTTTATCCCTAATAATATTATTGTTCTTATGCAATAAAAGATAGTATTTCAAGAATTCATTATAGATCAGGGCATACTTTTCATAAATAATACTTGTGAACAATTTTTTATTTGATAGTGTTCTTTATACATTAAAAATATATATAATTTCAAAAAGAATTTTAAACTTCTTAATGCATTTACATTTGATAATAAATCAATTTGTTTTAATTCAAAAACTTTTCCATGTCCAATTAATCCTGTTTAGAAATATATTTTAATAATACCAATAATAATGTAAAATTATTTCCATTCTAATAAAGAACACTATAAAAATGGAAAAAATTATTATAAAATGGATTATTTCATACCACATTTAAAACAAAATTACATTTTTTCCGGAGAAGACAATCTACATTACAATTATAGATATTAAAAATAAAAACTTCTATCACAATTTAATTATCAAGTAACAAACATTTAAATTTATTGATTCAACAATTAACATTATTTAGTTAGACCAGAACATTGGAACAATAGTAAAAAGTACAATTGGGAAGTTGTTAAAGTTTCTTAAAATAAATTTGGTCTTTTAGATAAGAATCTTGTCAGACAAAAGTCAGTTTTATCAGCAGATGTAGTGCAGGATATTCTAGCAGTAGAAGTGGCATAACTATGAAGTGTGGTTAAGTGACACTTATGGGCTTATGGTGTAAGGGGGGCCCAGGTCAGACCCTGAACACTGTTTCTATGGAACAGTATAAATATGAGAATTTTTAATTACATAAGAATGTTCTGACTAGTAGTAGTTCATTTTAAATAAATATATACAAATTATTTTATATGCATTTTACAGTATTTTTTCTAATTACACTAAGTATTTTGCAATGGTTCAAAATGATAACACTTTACACTATATTTTAACAGCATATTACACAAATAATAACAAAAAAAATTATGAATAACTGTTTGTTTTCAGCTGAACTATTTTATTGTTTTTCTTGAAAATTATTTTTTTTTTAAATTGCACTCTGTAGTTTAAAAAAAAAAAATTGTAGTTAGCCAATGTAATGAGAAAGAATATGTTGTTCAATAGCATCATTTATATGAGATATATTTAACAAAATTAATAGCTAATCATCATTTCAGTATCATAAGTGTGTTCAAATGAAACATAGACTGGATTGTATAAAAAACACATGGTGTCACTGGTCACCACAGCAAGATTACAGTATATACAACATAATGAAAGACATTAGCTACTACCTCCTATGTTAAGACACGTCTCAATCTGGTACAAGTTTGTATATACCATCTACATAGAAAAAATAAATCTGCTGGATGAACCATTCAGTTATAAGTTCTCAGACTTTGCTGTCAGACTCGAATCTGTGATCTTTGATAAATTTTTTTAAAGGTCTGAAAACATGGAAGTCACAAGGTTGTAAGGCAGATGCTGCATTACTTCAGATGGGAGGTTAAAAGTAATATCTTAAAACTTCTAGGATAGTAGTCTGATTGATAATTTAAATAATTAAAAATTTCTTTTTATCACATTGCAATATCAAATGTGATAAAATATGGTTCCTCAACAACATTTTCCATCTAAATTTAATAAATACAGATTTTTGGACATTTGACTGTGTGTGTTACATGAAGTTTTTGAACTGAATAAACTTTCTAGAGAGTTACTGTTACTGCTCCATTGACGTTTAGATAATCCAATAATAAGAAAAATATATTTTTATGTATAAAGATAAATCCATTACTATTCAATATACTAAAACTTATAAATGAGTAAAATAACTAATGACTGCATACAAATCAGTTAATGCCAAATGATATCGTAATGCATTGGGCTATTTGTCAGCTACATCAATAATTAACTTTTAAGTAATTTGTTACTAGAAGTAGACATGAAGTGCCATCTCTTATTAAATTTAATAATTATAAATTATGTAGTCTGAAAAATAACCTGATGCATTATGGTATCATTTGACATTAACTAATAACATCAGGTTTTGAGATGTTTACATATGTACAAATCAATTAAATAATTAAACAAACATTTAAAACTTAAAATAATGAATATTAATTTATGAATAGATGTTAATTTCTAAATCTAATTAGAAGTCAATAAATAAATAAATTTATATCTAGTACAATTTTCATTAACATTAAAATATATAATAAAAATGATGTAAAATAAATTATTTGATTTTATTCATACTTACTTTAATGCAAATCTATCATACTTTTGATAGTAATTAATTCCTTTTAATGAAAGTTCAATAAGTTTTAACCCAACTTGTATCTAAAGGAAAAAAGTTTTAATTATTTTATAAAACTTTTTTAAAATCTTGACATAAAACTTATCTTACTGCATCTTTATATCTTGACTGTTTCATTAATGTATCTATCATTTTTAAAAGCTCATCCTAAATTAAAAGAAAACAATAAATATTAAAATAATGTCTTAATTTTAAAATATATAAAATTGTAACTTACTTGTCTTTGAGATGACAAATCCCTAGAAAATTTCAAAATTTAAGATTGAAACTATATCAATGAAAAAAACAAATTATAAAATACAAACCTAAAGTGACGATAAAATATAGGTAATGAAGTGTATTTCTTTTCCCATACTTTGAATTCATATTGAGATAATATCTGTTTAACATTTGTTATAATAGCCGTAGCTTTATAATACCAATCTGTTGACAGATATTCTACAGGTAATACTCCCTAATTGCAAAATTAATATTAAAAAAAAATTAAGTAAAATATTTAAAATTAAAAATTGAACAAATAACTATACTTACCACAGAATTAATAGGAATAGGTGCACCAATTAAAATTGATATGAGAGGTGCAATGTCAGCTTGACTTACATCAACCCTGCGTACATATGTTAATTTCCATTCTACATACAAATTTAGAAAAACTTCAATTTGAAATTTTTAAGCTATATATGAATAATAAAAAAAAAAATAATAATAATAATAATATGGAGAAGCAGAAGGGGTTTATAGTTGCCATTCAAGATTAGATCATAAACACTAAAAACTTCAGAAAATACATTCTGAAGGATACATTCCTCACAAATGACTCTTGCAGAAAATGCTACTTTCTGCCAGAAACAATACAACTTATAACCTCTGATTGAAAGATCTTAGCACAAACAGACTATTTACATAGGCATAATCAAATAGCAGATATAAAACACCAAGAGCTTGCACCCAAACACAGATTATTAAACATCCAGATACCATACTATAAATATACTCCACAGTTAGTATTAGGTAATGACATACAAAATAAACTATGACTGAGCCATAATCACAAATAAAACAATTCATCACAATAGACCTGACATCACTTTTATTGATGAATGCAATAAGATCACTAAGATCTCCATTCCAATCATTCATAACATGAATAATGTTCACAGTGAAAAAATCAACAAGTACACTCCACTTGCCCAAGAAATAAGGCACCTGTGGAGGATGGATAGGATATTTATTGTGTCTATTGTCCCCTCTTCCACTTGTGTCATAACACATACCCTACACAAAAGTCTAAAAAATGTTAAAAACATATACATGACACTACAGAAAGCAGCAATATTGAACACATGTCACATTGTTAGAAAGTTTCTAAATTTTGACACAATATACCAATAACACAGTTTAATGTTACACTTGTTTGGGTAACTATGCCTTGACTTTAGTCTGGCATAGAACTTGGCACCATTATCAGCTGAGCATGTGACATTTACAATATAATTTAATTCAGCATACCAACACCATGTTTAACTTGTGATTAATTTTAATTCACTGTAAAGTTATGAAGTTGTATTTTTATTATTTAGCAGCATCAAATATAAGATTTTTTATTAAAATTATTTACCAACATCATAAAAATTTTAAATACTGCTAAAAACATTTTCTATGATTTGAAAATGTTTAAATGCATTAAACAGTAATAACATAAAAGTTTGCACATGTGCATATTGTCTTATGGTAAATTATCCATTGTGCTTAGGGATGTCAAAAGCTTTTCATAGGATACCACTGAGTCTATGAAAGTGTCTTAACTAGTTATTTTTTATCTATGATTGAAAGTGTCCATACAAAACACAGAACACATAGTCAGAAAAATAACTCTGATTATGTGCTGTTTGTGTACGTAATAGTTTTATATAGCTATGCTTTTAAACTTGATCTGACATAGCATTAAGCATTAGTATTAACAAAATAGGACATTTAAATTAATAACAAATCTACTGATGTGAGATAAATGACAAGGACTTATCCCTTCAGTGATAATAAGCACAAACACCCAGGTATCAATGGGGTATATTTAATAGAAACAAAAAAGGGGTGTACATTAAAATCGATTACATGAGTAATTAACATAAAATTGATGTTAATTACTCTACTAAAATACTACACCCCTTTTTGTTTTTATCAAATGTACTCCATTGATACCTGGGTGTTTGTGCTTATTATCACTGATGTGACAAGTCCTTATTATCTACCTCAAATTAGTAGATTTTTAATTAATTTAATTATACCAAGGCTAAAAGTAATTTCTTTATTTTAAGAACAGGATATAATTCATCAATACCATAATGATAAATAATATAATGTTAATTTACTGTTAACCTAAAATTTGATAAATTCACAATAGTTCAGTCAAAAATAGAGATAAAAACTATCTTGAAATTATTTATTATATTATTCTTAACTGTAAAATTAATCACAAACCTTCAGATAAACCATCATGATAAACGTCTTTTCCTGTTCCTAGAGGACCTCTTATACCTGCACCCCAAGCAATTAAAGGAGTAAGTGTTTCGTGGGGATGTCCTGCTCCATGTGATCCTAAAAATGAAAAACAACAAAATAACTTGTATTTTTTATAACTATATAATGTGCATCATTTTTTAAAAAACACAAATAATAAAATTGTAAATAAAATAAATAAATGTGTGTAAAATCTAACCCCATTCAGTCATTCCATGATCAGAAGTAAAAATAAAAGCAGTCTGTTTATCATCATCATAGAAATCTTCAATAAGTTTTACACATTGCTGGACTCCTTTATCTACTATATTAATATTTTGTAGATATTCCCTATGTTCAAAGATTAATTAACAACAATATATTGGTTTTTATTATATTTAATGTCAATAAAGAAGTATTTTAAAAATTTAATTGTTAAGTTATGAGCATATTCTTGCCTCTGATCTGCTTACTGTGATCCTGGTTTATGAGAATGTCCATTTGTATCCAAACCAAGAAGGTGTAAAAAAAATATTATTTGATCATCAGAAAGAAGATGCTTCAATGTTTTATTTTGCTCTGCATGCTTTAGAAAATCCTGAAATTTCACTTTATAAAATTACTTTAAATATAAAATTAAATTTTATGACATAAATTAGTTTAATAATAAAACTTTATATAAAAACATAATAAAAAAATAAATTCTAACATGAAACTTATCAAAAACCCAAGTATCAAGTTTAGATGAATCAGCTCCTGCAAAATCCTCTTCTTTAGCATCATAAGTATTAATAAATATATGATTTCCTTTGGAACCTAAAATTAACAAAAATAGTTTTCAATAATTAATGCAAACATATTAACATTTTTCAAAAAAATTTATTAAAATCAATTTACTGACAGAATTTGTATTTAATAAAATACAGTAGAACCTCACTTAATGAGCATAATTCATTCCAGAATCTTACTCATAATGCAAAACATTCATTAAGCAAAACAATTTTTCCCATATAAATTAATGTAAAATATGATAATGCATTCCATGCTGAAAAAAAATACTCAAATATTTTATGTGTAATGTTTATTCAAAAAAAATTATACAATATACATTGCTAATTAAGGAGTGTGAATTATCTTCATCTTTTCTTCTAGCACGGAATGAACCAACCTGGAATGCAAATTCGATTTGCAAAAACAAAAAACATTACAGATATGTCTGATAAACATGCCAAATGATATATCAAATTCTTGGGCTATGTAAAGGCTATAATTAAATATTAGAAATTAATTAATTTGACTAGAGGTAAGCAGTTATGCTTCCATCTCATATTAAATTTAATAATTATATATAATTTTTAATTTAGACATTTCTAAAATTTAATTTGGAATTGGTCATTAAATTTAATATTATATGAGCATAACTGCCTAACTCTATTCAACTTAATTAATTTCTGATGTTTAATTATAGCCTTTACATAGCCCAAGAATTTGGCATATCGTTTGGCATGTTTATTATATGATGGGCTATGGTTGTTGATATTTACACATAATAATATGTGTGATCATAAGTGACACTAAGATGCTAGCAGAACAAATGCTAAACACAGATTGATGGAGCTTGCGCACAATCCAGGGCTTCCCCTCTCCTTGTCACTCGTTATGTGAAATACCGCTCGTTAAGCAAGTCGATTTTTACAATTTGTTTTGCTCGTTATGCAAAGTGCTGGTTAAGCAAGGTTTCACTGTAATGTTGTGTGTAAATTAATGGTTAATTTTTCTCATTACAATGAAACCTGTGTAAACCAGAATCACATGGTGCCAAATTATTTTTATTCTATTTTGACAAATTTCTGCTTTGAACAGGTTTTAGTTTTTTTTAAATCTTTTTATCTTTAAACTAAATCAGATAAATGTCATACAGTTACATTCAGTTTTTATAGTAAAATAATTTTAATATACATAAAACATTTTTATTATTAGGTTTAATTCAAAGTGATTCCATCTATAATATTCAAACACAAGAATTGAGAACTACTTGATTCTAAAAAGTTCTCATTCCCAAGAATTTGTGCTAGGAATTCAAATGCTTGTCAGATGCAAATAAACCAATCTGAGTACTAAGGATTAGTGTATCACCCTGCCATCAAAGATTCTAACTGCATTACAATAATACAGAGACCAAGTTATTCTGTAATCTGGCTTCTTGAGGAATTTTAATACTCTAATATTCTTTCTTACTACTAACTTTAATACTCTAAATCAAATTAATCATTTATTTCAATCTCTGTTATTATCAACATATTAATCAACTTGTTTTCAAGACGGCAGGATGGCCAAGAGGACAAGGTGGCAGCCTACCATTCTAGGGGACATGGGATCGAATCCAGACAAATTGAAAAATCCCCAGGAATTTTTCAGGGGTGGTCCATTCGGACATGTTGAGCTCTATCCTTTGCCAGCTGCTCCATTATGGGCCTGGCTGAACCCATAATGGACTTGATAAAAGAGGCCCTCTTAGTGCCCACAGGGCAGAAGAGTTAAAAAAAAAAAAGAAAACTTGTTTTCAAGTACCTAGTTTTGTCCTAGTAGTTAGTTACCAACTAATTCACACAAGGCAAATTGGCAGTACTGTGTTATCTTATTCTGATTGTGAATTGTGTTTGTTGCTTGTTCTCAAGAACTCAATTCTCAAAAATGCATTCCAATTCTTAAAAGATTACTATAAATATTAATCACGAATAGAATTGGTCTTCAATTCTATTCCTGATTAATTCTAATAAAGACTAATAACATATTAACAAAGATCCTGTGTTTGTATGTCCCTGTAGCACATACCCTTTGTTTCTCTGACAAAATTCGAAATTGTTTTTGGAATACAATTTGTCACGTTCTGCAATGGTCATTATACATGGAGATGAATTTACTTATAAGTGAGATTTTAATTTTCCACTTTATTCAGGTTAATTTACATTCTTCATACCCTAAAGCTTCTTTCAAGTCCACAGTTACCAGCTCATAGTAAAATTAAACATAGAAAACTGCTCCTTTCCAAGAATTTAGATAGGTTTCCACTTTATTCAGGTTTTTATTTTTTTTATAAATTTAAAATTTAAAAGAAACAACATTTATAGTAAATTTGTTGTTAATAAATGTAAATGAAATTTGTTTTAAAATTTTCTTATTAAAATATGTGTCCAAAACTATCAGATCAGTTTAATATAAATATTCCCAACTAAGAGTGATGTAAAATATTTTCAAAACCAAATATTTCCCCTGAATATACAAAAAGTAAACTTTCTGTTTAAAACAAACAAGTTCATCTTATCAAGAATTGACTATATATATTTATATGGCTGGCTATTAAATTAGTAGTACCAACAGGAATGATGCAACAGAAAAGATGATATCACTAGAAGACCTTGATATACAAAAAGTATGCTGACTGGATTAATTAGACTTCTAGAAGTGAGTGAAGCTGGGAATTGATTAGAAATGAGTCCAGGATTACAGCATAACAAGACAGCAAATTCTGTGTCACTAAACCTGATATATAACAGCATATATAACAACTATTCATTTTAATCTGTATCCTAATGTCTTAAAAACATTTTAAACATTAAATAGTAGTTAAATTAAATGCTCATTACTAGTAAAGCCTTTTTGAACTGACATAGCTAAAGTTTCATGTAGTCAAATAGCCAAGAACTTCCTGACTATTGAAAGTTTTACAGCCATGCATAAATATAAAAAAAAGAGATTTGAAATATTATTTTATATAAAAAAAAAAGTCTTAGATCAAACAGTGAGAAAAACCAACTAAAATTCAAGATGGCCGGCCAGTTTATACAGAGTGAACCAAAAGTAGGTGGACATATATGATTATATTTACTAATACAATACAATACAATACAATTTTATCAATGCAAGTGCTCAAACTGCTGTCCATCACAATTTACACAGCTTTGAAGTCTACATTTCACCATTTCATGCTTCAAAAAACAATTTTGCACAAGTATCCTTGTGTATAAATTTCTTGAAATGCATTTCTGATGTAATTTTTCAACCATAACCAAGTTAAATATATAACACAAACCCTATTCCACCTACTGTCCATCTACTTTTGATTCACCCTGTATATTAGAAATATCAGAAAACTGAAATAATACAAGTAACTCAGACTGTTACAAAAGACAAACATGTTAATGGCAAAATACGTAACATTTTTATACATGTAATCAGTATAAAAAAAACTTTGTATACAAGAAAATACTTATCAATATAAAAACATTATACACTATATTATTTGTAAAAACAATGATTGAAATTAAAATTATTATTACTTTTTTATGTTATATTTTCATTAAAGTTAATGTAAATAAGATATTTTCATAAAGAAACCGTCTTGTATTAGTTTTTTTCGGAATGTTTATGAGAACTAGTACAAATGATAGGCAGCCATTTTCCTCACCCACCTTAAAATAAATTTATTCAAGTCTATCTATTGGAGCATTATATTCTTTAAATATGAATTGATGTTCATCAAGTAATTAGATATTCTCATTAAACTTTTTCTGCTATATGTCACTGAAAAGTTTATTACTAAATTTTAAAAATTAATTTGTTTGAAGATAAAATGTACAGATAATACCCACTCCACTAATACAATGTTCTGCTCCACCTCTGCCCTTCCAGAATGAAAATCTTAGCACTTACTATCAGCAACAGACATTTTAGGTAACATATACTAGTTGGCAATTCTAGTACACTCAAACCTGTTTTTGTGCGGTCTTTTTTTGTGCAATTTTTTATTTGTGCGATTTTTTGTGTGCGGTATATGAATTTCAATCAAATTGATATACTGCACAAAAATAATTGCACAAAACACATTGCACATATAAAAAATCGCACAAAAAAAGACCGCACAAAAACAGGTTTGAGTGTATTAATAGAAAAGACATCACACTATTTAAATAATTATTTTTAAAAAGCTCAGTAATTTGAAAGTGTTTATCTGGTGAACTGTTTAAAATAATGTCAATCAATTTCCACAATAATTTCATAAATATTTCTAAATTTAAAGATAAGAAAGTAGTATATAATTGTTTTTAATTTAAAAAATTCAAAGTAATTATATATATTTACTATTACCTTTAGCAAACATTGGAAGAATATCTGGACTACCCCATGCCCAAGTGTATCTACTTTCATTGAAAACTGAATCAAATTCCACAGGATTTTCTTTCCAACCTTTGAAAACTGCACTTACATCCTCATAAAATCCTGCAGCAATTGCAACATGTCCTGGTCTTGATTCAGTAGGGACTCGAGTATGAGAAATTCCCCAGGCACCTTTACTGCTCAAAATATCCCTATTTAAAATATTAATATATTTTTTAATATATAATTTTATCAGCTATAAAAATCTTAACATTAGTATATATTATACGAGTTGAATAATTTATCTATCAAATATGATTATGCAGCAATTAGAATCCATTTTATCAGAAAAATTATTTAATTGATATTTCTTTCAAATAAAATCTTACTGAATACAGGTATTTACTTTCAAATATTGATTATGATTTAGATTTATATAAAAATAATTAGTTACATGTTTTAATTATCATAAAAACAGCGTAAATGATTAAATGTGAATAAAATTCAAGAGATTTAACAGTTTTATTCAGTAGTGTATTTCATAAAATACATTTCATGACATAAGAAACACATAACTATTATATGAAGTAATGATATTTTAAATGTAGTAGTTTCTATGTTTATATCTGATGTATTTATATAATTATTTACAAATGTATTCTGAAGGAAAACTTTAATGAATCAATAAAATTAAATTATTTAAAAAATATAGTAATAAAATTGTCAATAATAATTAAATCCAAAGAAATAAAAGAAAATGCTTTTTTTTTTTTTTTATACTAATGTTCTAAGATTTAATGATTCATCTTCAGAGATAAGCTAAAAAAATAGATAATCTATATTATTAAAATTTATCAAAATAAAATAAACTTGATGTACAGCATAATTTGCTTACTTTGCATAATTAACAATCAGAGAATTCAGTAAAATTTTTTATAATAAAAATATTTTTAAAATTTTCAAAGGCTTAGAAATATAATTTCTTTATTTTAAATTCTTTACATTTTAAATAATTAGTGAATTGAAAAGATTATTACTGCATAATAAAATGGCAAGTTATATTTAAAAAACCATAAAAGTGATACTGATATATTTTATCATCAAAAGTTGCAGCTATTAAGCAAGTATTTATCCCATCTAATAATATTAATATCATATTTTAAATGATATGCAAAAGTAAAACTGATACAATATTAAATACTTATTCATTTTATAATTTTTTTTGCCCTATGGGCTCTAAGAGGGTCTTTTATCTAAGCCCATACCAGGCCAGGGGCCTGGCATGGGCTTAGAATATTGTAGGTTTGATCAGGCCCATAAAATAGCCAGATGATGAGGGATATAGCCTAACATATAATTTCTATTTAAATATACATGAAGAATTTATAAATGTAGTTATTTCAAAACTAACCTATTCACTACCTTCTGTATTTCATTGTCATTTTTTTTATTTTTTCGATTAATTAACACAAAAGTTTCATTAAATGAATTTTTTCTAATAATTAGAATTGCCAATGATAACCTTTCAGAATAGAATTTGTTTAATGTTTAGAAATTACTCTGCTGTAAAAGCAAGTTTTAAATGGCAATTATCAAAATCTTGAAGTTATGCTTAAAACTATGCTCTAAAAATGTAAACAGTAGAATTTGCATCAATAGAACGAATTACAAAAGTATGCAGAGTCTAGTAGAAACATGAGCAATTATAATTAGATGTTTGTTAACTTTTAAATATTTATTAACAAATTTTCATACACGAGATTTCAAACAACATAGTTTGCAATTTATTTTTGAAGATGATCTTGCCCAAACGACTCTTCGTGAACAAACATTATTCTCACCTTTGAAGGATGTCATGCATAGAATAGTGCAACCTATTCTTGGATATATAATTGACTGCATGAGAAATTTTGATATTGAGAGTTTGAATATTTTGTGGACAAAGAGTGTGATATATGAAGAGCATCCACAAAATATTGAAACTCTCAAAAGCAGATTCATCATGCAATCAATATCATGCCTAAGAATATGTTGCACCAGTGTATGCATGACATTCTTCAAAGATGTGAAGTGTTTGTTTGAACAAGGATCACTTGTGTAATATCATCTTCAAAAATAAATTGCAAACTATGCTTTTGAAATCTCATATACAAAAATTTGTTAATAAATATCTGTTTATAATTGACATTTTTCTATTGGATCCTGTATGACAGAATGCCACTTAACTTTTATGGCAGAGAGTAATTTCTAAACAGAATACAGATTCTATTATGAAAGGCTATCATTGGCAATCTTAATCATTGAAAGAAATCATTTAATAAAACTTTTATATTAATTACTAAAAAATGAAAATGAAAGTAAGCTATTATTTTAATCTTTGGAAGATATTTAGCAATTTTAACTGCTGAATACAACAGATGGCATATTGTTTAAACTGACTATACAATTAAAATAAAATCTCACTATATGGAATATTTATTTATTGAAAATCTTTTGACTAAAAACAAGAAATCACAGATTAATTATTATCATAAAATTACTTACATTCTTGCCAATTAATTCCTTCTGGACTGATAAACCAGATATTTTGAATATGATCTATGTAAAATGCATATCAAATGTCATAATTCCACTTCAAAGAGGCATGTCAAGATAATTATGACATTTGAAATGCATTTCATGTAAATCATGGAATTCATATGCAAAATGTTTAAATGATTTTATGGTAACAATTTAACCTGTGATTTTTGTTTCCAGTTACAAGATTTTAAATAAATAAATACTCCACATAGTGAGATTTTACTTTAATTATCTAATTATGAAATTGCTGCAATTAATAAATACCAGTAATGTGACTATACTATAAAAAATTGCAAACGAACTTGAATATAACCTACATATTTCGTTTTAGAGATAGATTTTTTGAAATATGTAGGTTATATCAATTCGTTTGCATTTTAAATAGTCACATGTATTGAATATGTAAAAAAATTTTAAACAATAATTTTATCTAATATTATTTTTAAAAATTCATATTTTTTAACAAAACATGAGAAATAGTTAAATCATTAACATGTTAACACATGATTAAACAACTAAATAACCAATTTTACTTGACATGACATGACATGAGAGATTAGAAAAATTGCCATGTCTCAGCAGATCTCAGATTCCAGGAAATTTTTTACTATGAACAATACTTTTATCCTATTTCAGTCTTAACATATCTTTATTAAGTATTATATACCGTATTTTATGGACTATAAGACGCACTTTTTTCTTTGAAAAATTGCCTCCAAAATTAAGGTGAGTCTTATAGTCCATAAAATACAGCAACAAAGACATTTAATTTTATACTATTGTACTGTACAGTACTACTGTATGAAATACACAGAAAAAAGAAGAAAAACAGAGATTATTTCTATTTTTTGTACATTATAATACAGAAAACTAATCTATCTTTAAAATTAAACATTTTATATAACAAATCTATTTTATGTATAAGCATCACCTTACAAATGGTCATTTTATTTGTTTTATGACAGGCAATGTATTTTCTGTTATACAAACTTAACATAAAGTATAATTTGTTCAGAATAATTAGTAACTAAATGTGAATTTCCTTAATTTATGATTTGTCAAAGGATATTAGTTATGTTAGCATTACTAAGCAAACTATTAAACAAAACAACACATTATAAATAACGTTATTTGCTATTATTTTCATTGCTAAACATTGAAAATATCATAATTTTACCTCAAATAAGGCGCTCTACTTTCTTCTTTCTCATTAAGTTCTAGCAATTTGTCTGCTCTCAGTCCATCAGCAACAAACAAAACAACTCTTTTCGCGGGAGGTGGCAACGGTATGTAATGAGGGCTCAATCCATGAATAATTGGTGATTTAAAATATATATCGAATACAGATGATAAAAATATTATGTGTATTACGATTCCTAGCGTCGTAACCCACATAACTGAAATCGATCGCGGGAAGAAGATAGACATACCACGTTGCGTTACGCGATCAGAACATAGTGAATCGCTTCCAATTTCTCGCCGGATATGGATGTGGATGTCACGTGATTTGATTTTGAACACTGATACCGAGATTTTGAAATTGCTAACGTTTTAAATTTTCTTCTATACCTGAGATAAAATAATATATGTTACATTACAACTATATGACCACAATTAAATATTTAATATTTGTTGATATATAAAATTGTCTGTTTTTTCAAAAAATGATTTTGATAGGGCACGTCATTAATTACGTATATGGGGAGGAGTTTGAAAAGTAGATACAGCGCAATACATCGGAGGGAGGGGGTCGCGGCCAAGGGCGTTAGTAAGATATAACGTAATTGGGTAACTTTTCGACACTTTTCGGTTAGTCTGACCCGTTGTTGTATGCTCGTGCTATCGACGAAATAAAGGCTATTTTGACTCGTTCCTGTGTGTTTTATCTTCTTACCCCGGATTTAACAAAATGTGTATTTAATACGTACGAATTCGTTATTATAAACCTGCTTATTAGTCTTTTTAAGCCTCTCCGCATTCTATGGGCTTTTATTTAACAAGAACATTATGGGTTCGGCTGTAAGAAACGGAGTCCGAACGGACTACCCCAAAATTTTTCAGCCTTTTTGATTCTTCCAGATTCGATCCTGGATCAACCAGAAAGGTAGGTTACTCGACCATACGTCTGTCTTCTGCTTACTACTCGTGAATAAATTATACTGAGGAACAAACTAAAACAAATCTGTTATAAGGAAATTACAGGTGATTCAAGTAGGAATTTTTCCACTGATTTCAAATCTATTTTTCATTTCTTTCTATCTGGCTCAGTTTTCGAGTAGTAAACATCTCTTTCTGATGCCAAAAAACAAAAACAAAAAAAATGTAATGAAAACACTAGTACGGTAATGATTGTGTACTCACCTAATATGTATCTCTTGTGGATTTCCTTTTCAAACTTTTCAGAGTCCAACATTAGTCAGTCAGCATACTTAAACTCATTCTGTCTTGATAATGGCTTTCTAATTCCCGATGGAATCTTTCACCGTGTTCGTCGCAGCGCATTCGTTCCTGTGAAAGATGCGAATCCAGGAATAGTCTCTGGACGTTCCAGAAGGATCATTAGGAATGTATGATGATGCAAGCTGTTATGTACAGGAGGGTCTAATGATGTGTTCACTTGTTTATAATCGATCAGCGCAAATCGCAACCGTCAATCTCGTAACGGTCAAATCGTAACGGTCAACTCTTTGATAACAGGTGCGTGTCTGGGAATTGTAACGGATAAGTTACGGCGGCGCTGATCGATTATAAACAAGTGAACACATCATTAGACCCTCCTGTATGTAAACCTCCAGGGGATAACCCACACCGAATTGCCCTTTGACCTAGTTAGGCGATCCCGCATCTCTGACCTTTGTCTTCGGTCTGTCGTGCGTTAGCTGTAGTAGCACTTAGACCTGGAAGCACAACGTTACGTTGTATTATCACACAGTTACGTTTCTATTATAATAAAGTTAATTATGTACGTTAACAAGTAATCGTTTATTTTACTGACACAACACAAGCACAAACAGCAGCATGGTATATAAAGATTGTCATATTTAGAGTTGCCGTTAGTTCAAAGGCAGAAGTTGAGACATTGCGAGGTGTCATGTATGAGTGTAACAATGTATTTTCAATCTTGTTTGCATTCAAGACTATGAAATATGTATAGTAATGCCACTTATTGAAACTGTGAATATTATCAGAATTAGCATGTCCCGAAACCTATAAAATTATAAATTAAATAACATTGCAATACTTTTGCTTATCGGTTATCAAAAATTCGCTTATAAACATTGTCACAAAACAGGTACGTGACTTTTTGACAGTCAGATGGTCGAGCCGGTTAACTGCTCCTTAGGACCCAGAATAGAATCTGGAAGAACACTGTCCAGGAATATTTTGTGGATGGTCTATCCTGGATACATTGGGTTAAGTCCCTCAACACCCAGCCGTCTCATTGTGAATATGCAGAATTCATTATGGGTATGTGGGTATGGAAAAAGACTCTCTTACTACCCAAAAGAGTCAAACAATTAAACACACACACACAAAAAAAAAAAAAGATAAATGAGTAAATGAGGCTTAAAAAGTAAATCCTGGATACTGTCTTGAGTAATGACATTTGCGAAGAGATGCAATCAAAATCAAAAAGCAGTAAAAATTATTATTTTTTTCGCCTTTGATCTTCCATTACTTTCAAACCAATTTATTCTACGAATAATTTAATTAATTTTATTTTTTTATATGCGATATCTTTTGAATATGAATATTGTATCATTAATAAAAATTCTTTAACCATATTTCTTTTAAGCTTGCAAAATGTTCTTTATATTAAAAGAATTGTAACAAATCATGAATTATCTCAACTTCTATATTGTCATGGGACAGCGTTTCTCAATCTGTAGTCCGCAGGCAGACTTGAATTAAATCTTTGTTCAATAATAATTCACTTTTAACAGTTACTTCAAATTTAATTGTTTCCATATGTATTCAAAACGTGCTTTTAGATTTATTATTATAAATGGCACAGTACGTCCCAATGAGGTAATACCCAAATAGACAGACAGCCTGATGGCCATCTACCGCTCTGGGGAACCCGGGTTCGAATCCGGACGGGTCGATAAATCCCCAGGAATTTCTCAGGTGGTGGTCCGTCCGGATATGTCAAACCCCGTCCCTCACCACCCGGCCGCCGCATTGTGGGCTTGGCCGAACCCATAATGAGCTTGCGAAAAGAGGCCCTCTTACGTTAGTGCCAATAGGACGGAGAGTTAAAAAAAAAGTCTTACGTAGGTTTAAAAAATATTGGACCTAATAATTTAGTGGTCTGTAAAATTTTTTCAGACATTTTATTGATCCTTGGGTTAAAAAAGGTTGATAAACGCTGTCATGGAAAATTTAATTAAAAAAAAAAAATTTGGAAAAACTTTTTTCATCTGGCAACACTTTTAGTAGTGTGCTTCTGTAGCGACTTGCCTTAACCTAAAGCCAATGATTATATGCGTAGCAGCCCTAACAGCATTTTTCAACGAATATAAAAAATTACCAAAACTAGTGGTCACTTCCCGACCCCGCACACTAATAGCCAATAAGACGTATACACGGGGCGAAATAGCCAGTGAAGCTAACGCCCAACCATCCCGATAGAGGGCGGCCAAGTCAAGTGATGTTACGGTTATTTTCATGCTTTTCTATTGTTAGATGGCTGCGTTAACGCGATTACTTTATTAGATAAATGAATACCTTTAACGATAAAAAAAGACTACTTTAATTGAAATCTGTGATTTTATAAAGTGTATATTTGACTACTTTGATCCAGAAGATATATATATATATATAAAGGAATCGAGAAACGACGTGGATCTACCATATTCTGACAGATTTCAATTTAAGTAAATATTACGAAAAAATCCTTAAAATGAATCAAAAGGACTTAGATACTCTTCTAGAACATCAACAAAAGGTACAATAAGTTTTTCTTATATTTTATCTCTTTATCACGCGAAGTTTCGCGGGAAATGTATTCTGTAATTGCAGGATGATATTACTGCTGTTATATTTCATTATTATTAAATGTTTAACATAAATTTCAGAACGTCGAATCTTTTGAATTCAAAGCAATTTGTTTGGTTAGATGATCTTTTCTTGCTTTGTTAACTATCATTAATAGACATTACTTTGTTTTCATTTTTTTACATTTAGTTTACAACATTGAGCACATGTCCCCTGCAATGAAATTATATATGCACCGTTCATTGCAGGAATCAACTAGCTTTAAAAAGTATTCATTTAGTATTTGATTTATTAATAACACATAAAAAACAAATGATCAGTTTATAAAGTGAAGTATATTAACATTACTATTTGTTATTCTATTTATGAAGCAATGGAAATGTTAAAAAGATACTTTTTTACATACTGTTTTTCAGTAACAAACAGAAAATGATTGGATTTTCAATGAAAACACCAATTTATTTGTTTTATTTTGAATTTCACAACCATGAATTCATTGTTTTACTGAATCCTTATTTAATAAACTGTTTTTATGCAACTTTATGAAATTTCTTATGAAACAAATTGTATGAGGAAATGTATTTTTATCATGTTAGTATTAGTGTATCAAATCATTGACAGACAAGTATATTGTTGGTGCACAAGAATAGTGACACAACTCAAAAAAATAGATCTTCCAGAACAGCCACTTAAAAGTTTCTTGTTTCTTTGTTAAGGCTTAGTCATGATGTTGGATTTTGAAAATTTTCAAATCTATTTTGGAAATAAATATTAGTGTTCGTTCTTCCACATAAAAATATGGGGAATTTGCTATACATTTCTACAATAAACTCGAAATTGGAAATTTTTGAGTTGTGTCACTATTCTTGTGCACCAACGATATATGAAAAATTTTTTCTAGATTAGGTTTTATACAATAAATCATTCTACCTGAATAATTCTATTCTAGTCCATAATATCTATGGACCAGAATAGAACCATTGCAGGGAACAATTGCCTCCAGCAGAGATACTTTGCCTTTGTATATAAAATTTCACAAGTTTTCTAAAACTCTTTGCTTAAATTCCTCTAGACTGAAATCAATTGCTTATTATTAATTATAGATACATTGTAATCTGAATCTTTAAACATGTTAATTATATTTTTTTGTTTATAGTTTTCTAATGAGTTTTTGTATTAATATACTGTGTACTGTGAATAAATAAATGTGTTTAGATATATTGTATATATAATAAATATATATTTTATAAATTTATTTGAAAAACAATATCAGTGTGTTTTGTAAATATGACTTTCAAATAGAATATTTAATACATTTTTAGTTACTGTTATGTCAGTTCTTTTATTTGTTGATAGATATAACAGTACAACTTACATAATTTACTTGCATAAGTTAAATTTAAAATTTATCTTTAAATTAAAATTTAAAATAAAATGTCATAATCAAAACTTAACATTACAATTTAAACATCATAATTTCTCTGAAGAATATAATAATGCCTTTATTTGACAAGTTAAGGCTGTTATATAGATTACTCCCTATGGAATTTCAGGACTTTGAGTATATACAGTGGAACCTCGCTTAATGAACATAATTCATTCCAGAATCTTACTCATAATGTGAAACACTCTTTAAGTGAGACAATTTTTCCCATATAAATTAATGTAAAATATAATAATGCATTCCATGCCGAAAAAAATACTCAAATATTTTATTTATAATGTTTATTCAAAGAAAATTATACAATATATATTGTTAAGGAGCATGAATCATCTTCATTTCTTCTAGCGCAGAATGAACCAACCTGAAATGCAAATTTGATTTTCAGAAGACACAAAATATCACATAGGCCTATATGTCTGATAAACATGCCAAACAATATGCCAAATTCTTGGGCTATGTAAAGGCAATAATTAAATATTAGAAATCAATTAATTCAACTAGAAGTATGCAGTTATGCTTCCATCTCGTATAAATAATTAATTTTTAATTTAGACATTTCTAAAAATTAATTTGGAATTGGTCATTAAATTTATTACAAGATGGTAGAATAACTGTCTACCTCTAGTCAAATTAATTAATTTTTACAATTTAATTATAGCCTTTACATAGCCCAAGAATTTGGCATATCGTTTGATGTGTTTATTATATAATGGACTATGGTTGTTGATGTTTATAGGTAATATGTGTGAACATAAGTTTGGAAAAATGTTTGATCACAAGCGACAGTAAGATGCTAGCGGAACAAGTGCTAAACACAGACTGATGGAGCATGTGCACAATTTGGACTTTCCCTCTCCTCATCACTCATCATGCAAAGTATCACTTGTTAAGCGAATCATTTTTGTTACAATTTGTTTTGCTCGTTATGCGAGGTGCTCATTAAGCAAGGTTCCACTATATTTGAACTCGGGACCAAGACGAGTTCAATGATACCCTACTTTTGGACCGGAGACCAAAAATAAGAATGTTACCAGATTATCAAGTTATCAAATTCTTGCTTTTCACAGTGTTTTTTGAGTAGTTTGCACATTTTCACTGCCAGATGACACTACTAGCAACTACTATGTCTTCTGTGTACAATGCAGCTTAATTTTCTTTTTTCTATTAGGTTAGGTTAGTTTGGTCTTTGGTCCAAAAGTAGGGTATCGTTGAACTCGTCTCTGTCCCCTGAGTTCAGATATATACAAAGTCCCGAAATTCCATAGGGAGTAATCTATGTAATATTCCAAGTTAATATCTTAATAACTAATTTATTTAGAAATAGTTAACAGTAGCCAAAGTTGCATATCATCATCAATACAATGGTTTTGGACCTAGTAGTGTTTATATGATATTTTAATAATTTATACATTTGTAATTTTATTAAAACTTATATAACTTTGTTATTTATTACTAATTATCATCAGAATTATACTAAGATTAGTTTTTATATCAATAAATCATTGATAATATCATGATGATAATTTATAGTACAATTTTAATTTTTGTGTTGGGATGATATTTTGTTTAAATTATCTAAATATGAAAACTTGTTAGTTAGAAAATTATGTAATTGCTATGTTAATAGATAATTTACAAGGCATGTTCAAAAACTTCCAGGAATAGTTCATGTAAATTTTTTTTTGTAATAAAAATTAATAAAAAGAAAAACATATTATACAAAGTAATTTTTTTTATATAAAAATTGAGAAACATAAAATTCTCAAAAGAATAGATATTGAATAATTATGAAATCATTTTTTGAATTCAAGAAATGGTATAATTAGATAGACATAAATAATTTAAAGAAAATCAGTTCCACAATCAAAATGTTTATATTATTTTAGATTAAATTTCTCTTTTCTTTTTTGAAAATAATTAATTATTCTGAGAATAATTGTTTATTTGTGATCAAAATTAATTTAATATTAGACACTGTGCTCAAAAATATTTTATCCTACACGCAAGGACGACGCCAGCCAATGGGTAAGGGGGGGCAAGATGATGTAAATTGATAGAGGATATGAATTGTATGTAGGTAAAATAGAAACAATTCATAAAGTTTTAATCATTCACTATGTACCGGAAAAGAAATATCTCAAATAAAACATTTTCTTTAACTTACAAGAAGCCTAAGTAGATTATTTTAATTAAAACTTAGCATTTAAATAACTTGTTTGAATTTCTAGGGGAAGGCAACTGCCCCTCTGCCCCTCTCCCTGGCGACGCCCTTGCCTACACGTAGATTTTTTAAAAATCTTTATTATTTAATTATTTTAGTGCCAATTTGAATGATAAAATAGATCTATAATATTGATATAATGATAATAGAAATGCTATCTAGATATCTTGTATGGTATTTAAATATCTTTATTAATAATAAACACGTTCAAATTTTTATTATTTCAGGGATTGGCTGCATGTTTTCAACAAATAGAACAATGGTAAGAATCACAATTACTCGTTTTATTGAATTTAATATTTAAAATTTCTAAAAATGTACATTTGTAAAAAATTCAAATGTTCTTTTAGTATTTTTCTATTTAACTAATGTTTAAAATGTGAATATAGATGATCATTTTGATTGAAATGAATATTTCAGGAAAAAGTTTAAAAGTGATTATGAAAATTTGAAAAATCGCTTAGAAACGTTAGCTGACAAAATATCATATGATGTTATGGTAAGATTTAAAAATTGTTATATTAATATATAACAATTTTTATACATTAATTATTTTTAAAATTTACTTTAAACCTTTTTAAGGGTGAAATTTTATATTTTGTCATTTAAAAACGTCAGAATCTGATACAAAATAACTATATAATTATTTTAATTTTATGTATAATTACACATCAAAGATACCAATATTTGAATTTCTCTTAGACAATAATATTAATTAAAAGTAATGCTCTGTTAAGATAATTTTCTTTATTTCTGTTGAAGTGATTTATTTCTTTGATTATTCCAACTTAAAGCAATAAAAAACAATAAAAGATTATATATTTCTTAAGCTAATTTTATTGTCTAGAAATTTTCGGCAACTTTTTTCTTCAATAATTTTTGTCCAAGTGGATAAATAAAAATAAGATGCTACTTCTATTATAAGAATGTTATGGGCAAATGCGGCTCTTGCTGAAAGTGTTAATTTCTGCTTTTTATTATTATTTTTACAATTTTGTGAAAATATGTTTATTAAAAAAATCCAATATTTGTTTTATATTATATTTATATTATATAATAAAATTGCGCACCTTACCATACTATCCAACACGACAGTACAGAACTGCGGCTCCCGTGCATTTTGCAAAACCTACATTTCGGCTCCCACTGAACTCTTGCTTGCTCACCCCTTTTATAATATTTAAAATAGCTATAAACTATATGCATTTCTTTTATGTAGAATTTTGTATATTATTTAAATATTAAAAATATACACATACATTTGGATCCTAAGTTATATCTTAATTTAATTAGAGAGGTTGTAAAATTTTCTGAAAATATAGATATACTAAAATTATTTGGAGAATTAAAGTTTTGCTTATTTTTTATATTTTATTAGTTCTATTGGTTAATGATTAGGAATAAAATGATATAAAATAAACGTCTACTGTTTAATTTATTATAAGTTTTCGTTCTTGATTAATGGCACCATAAGTATATTAATTCCAAAAAAAAGTGTTTAACACTTGAACATGAGTGTGCTTTATGAATTGGTTTGAACATTGATGCAAAAGTCATTTCTTATTTAGATTAGGATGTTTTAAACTTTTGAATAAGGTTCAGGTAGTAGATCTTGTTAGCTCACGGTATGGAAGTGTCATGATAAAATTAAGTAGTCTATGTATATACATATATGACCAGAATACAGCATACAAATTCAAAGTTAGTGCCATCTAAAATGATTGCAAATGTTGATCTTTAACTAGATTTCATTTACTTCATCTTTGAAAATGTCTTTTTATACAAATAGTAGGTAGTGCTAAACATTGAAAGGAATCCATGAGCAAAATTTTTAAATAAACATAAAAATCAATTGGACATCATTTATAGATCTTTCCATTTCCCTATGTATTTGTTCTTCAATAGATCAATTATTTCCACTTAAAATTCAGATAGTAGGTTCAGTACAATTTATAATACTATATAAATAAATGTTTTAAAAGGAAAAATTCTCCTTTTCTATAATCTTAAAATCTGTAATAAGAGAGAAATTTGGCACTGTACTTGATGCTTAGAATTATTATATTTGTATCATATTTCTGCTAAAATTTCTTTTTTGACTAAATTGCTTCAACTTTTAAATTTTATCAATGAATACTTATTTTAAATTGAAAACACACAAATTATGGATTGCTGAAACATTGTAGCCTTGTGTTATTACACGTAAGTAGTAGAATACATCATTATATTCAAGACTTATCACATATTCTTAATGTTTGAGTTAAAGATTAATTATTTTATTTATATATGGGAGTTAAAAACTTTTCTCATTCATAATCTTAGTTATAATGATAATTTATTATTATAGAAAAGATTTAAAAGTTCAAAAATTTTCTATATAAATTAATTTTTGATAATAGCAGCAAAATGTGTCATAGATTAATCTACATAAAATTATTACATAGGTTCCACTTGGACCTTTAGCATTTATGCCTGGAAAGTTAGTACATACTAATGAAATTACAGTATTGTTAGGAGATAATTGGTTTGTTGACAGGTCTTCCAAACAAGCTACTGAAATTGTTAAAAGAAGAATTAAACGTATGATGATTTTTTATTTACAAATAATAAATGACTGTAATAATATAAAATAAATTTATTTCTTTGTAGAATGTGATTCAATGTTAGATAAATTAGCTAAACAAAAAGAACAGTTTGAAAGTTGGATTAAATATACAGAACAAGCACATGTAAGTAAATATCAGATTTATTTTTTTAAACTTGTTAGTAAGTATCAATTATAACTTTAGATTTTTATGTAAATTTTACTTTAAAAAATAATTTATTTAATACCCATTGCTTCTTCTTTCTTTTGTTCTTTGGGAGTAAGCACAAAATTGCTATGTAGAACTTATCATGCAGAAACACTTTTTGATGAATATAGATTTCATTTTGTACAACGGAAATGCAGTTTGGGCTGTTTAACTTTCTTCGGTTCTTAGCCTTTCAGTTTAAAATGCATTTTCGTTGTACAAAATAAAGTCTATATTATTCATTGAAAAATGTTCCTGTGTGATAAGTTCTCATAGCAATTTTGTGGTTACTCCCAAAGAATAATTTCTTTACTTTATTACTTAATTTATGATATTGAATATCATAAATTAGAAAAATATTGATATTCTTCACTATGATACTAATGGATATAAATTAAATTATTTTTACATTTGAAATAATTATTTACTAATAAGCTATAGTTTTCATAAAAGTTATTTCTTAGGATTGAGCAGTTTATAGTAAAATTAGGATAATATTAATGTTATTAAAATAAATAAGTAAAAATTAAAAGTTGATTTTTAAAAAGTCTAAAGTATCATTTACTTAAAAGAAAAAGAAAAGGATATTAGACAAACTGTTGTATAATATCGGGCTATATATCAGAGATAATAATTATGAATTACTGATTACTTTGACTCTAGAGGGAGGCATTAGGGAATCTTGTATTAAATTTAATAAGCACATAGAAGACATGCTAGTGACCTTGGGACATTACTTAAGAAAGTAGTGCAATTTATGTGATATCACTTTGTCACACACACTCATACTATGGCCTTGTATCTTGAAAACAAAGTCATGGGTCCTCATTTTTTTTAATAATGTTTTTGGATTCCTGATTACAATTAATGGAAAATGTCAAAGTTTAATCAAAAATGATCAAATGGATTTTGAGAATGAACACAATTTTGTAAGCCACATAGGAAAGGCTTTGCTAATGCTCTGCCTCAATTAAGATCAATGGATATCTTGTCATTATTTAATAACCAATTTCAAATTTCTAATTATATAAGAACTTATATAAGTAGAATATAATATGTATAATTTGTATTTATGATTGCCTAATAACAACATTTTTTTTCCAGGAAGAAGATTTAGTTGAAATAAGAGAAGAATATGATCCAGTTAAAGAAAAACTTTGGAAAGGTATTATTTCAGTAATACAATTTCTTAAAAGTAATATAAGTTTGTTTTTTGTTTCTTTTTTGGTAAGATGATAGAGATTGTTTTCTTCATAAAAATTTTCTAAATAGCATTAAACTTTTA
The DNA here is from genome assembly GCF_030686945.1 of Centruroides vittatus. Classification (NCBI taxonomy): domain Eukaryota; kingdom Metazoa; phylum Arthropoda; class Arachnida; order Scorpiones; family Buthidae; genus Centruroides; species Centruroides vittatus. The sequence goes on from NW_027122102.1 coordinate 129,020, forward strand.
AAGCAATGATTATATGTTCAAATCAAACATATGTTATATTAACAATGAATTATATCAAAATATTATAATTTTGTTACACTACAGTTTATATTACTTCAATGAAACCATATTCATCAACATTAACATTTAAGAAATTCATTTTATTTTGGTTCCAAAATGAAAATTGTCATCTTATGCATGAAATTGTGATAATAAAGAAAAATTGTATGTAATGACATGCATAAAGCAGTTATTTTCTGCAGTGGTTTTTTTGAAGGCCTGTGATAAACAGAAAATATTTTATTGACCAAAATTTTTACACAGATAGGTAGCATGTAGCATGAGGATTTCACAAAGTAGAGCTGAGTAAGTCAATTTGCTGAAAAACTAGTAAGTTTGGAAAATTACCATTAATTCATATGATTACAGATAAATAGAAGAATCCAACTTCATTTAATTTGTCTTAAATTATGTATTTGGAAAAATAAATCTTATGCCACTAATTAGTATAATGACTATTGTAATGCCATCTATATGAATGTGAAATCAGATTTTATTTTTACTACACCTGTTTAATTTCATGATATTACATTATGATGGAGTGAATCATAATATTTTTCATATGTTATGATTCACTCTCTCTTCATTATTTTCCTTTTCAAATATTTTAAAATTTCTTCTTTAATTTAATCGATTTTCATTTACTTGCATCTATTTTTAAAATTTTTTGGTTATATAAAGTTAGTCACATTAGATTCAATTTACTATTTCTTGATTAATTAGCAAATGTAATTAGCAAAATGTATGAAATTCTAGAATGATATTTTCTATTTAACATGTTATTTTAACTATCTTTTGTTTTTTAAATAAAATTTAGGAATAATAGTGATAAGAAAATGGAGTTAATAGTTGAACTAAATTAGCAGTATTGAAAAATTTATATAACAACATATAATAGTAAAAAATTATAAAACAAATGTGATATTGTGAAAAACATTTTTTGACATAGATTTTCCTTTAAATTCTTTCAGTTCAAGAATGTTTATCTACTTTCCAAATCTTAATTTAAGGAAATTATCTGCTCTTCAGATTAAGATTTATGGGTTTGTAAATAAAAATTAAGGGTTTAAACTGTACCTTCATATAATAGAACAGTTTGTTTCTGTGAAAGTCATGGTGAGATTAAACTATTATTAAAAATTTAATTCAGAAATTTTATAACAATTTCTGTGCATATAGTCTTTTGAGAGAAAGAACTCACATGGAAGAATATTAATTTCCTCTTAATGTTATATCACGTGTTCTAAGTATAATTCATATTCAGATTACTTATTGATGTGTTTGAGGTCACAAGGAATTTGGGTTAATGTTATCATAGGTAGCCAAGATGGCGGCTCGTCTCTAATTCCAGCAAGGAAACACTGGGACGCACATTCTAACCTAACCTAACTTATTCTAATAATTTGGCTGCTAATAATTATGGTAATTTATTAGAATAGGTTAGGTTAGAACATGCGTCCCACTGTTTCCTTGCTGGAATTAGAGACGAGCTGCCATCTTGGCTACCTAAGGTAACATTAACCAGAATTTGTTATATATATATATATATTCTAAATTTAAATTGAGCATTTAAACTACATTTACATATTAGTACAGTAAAATATAGCTCAAATTTTAATTTCTATTTCTGATTATATAGATAACCAAAATAAAGTGAGGAATAAAAAGCAACTTGTATAATGTAGAAACAATCATTATTATATCAAATTGAATAGATATTATAATCTTAATCTTAACATAAATTTTTATTACATTTTTATAAATGTAAAGCTTTCACAGAAAAATATATTTATTTTAATTTTATTAAAATTTTTAATAAAAATATTTAATTTTTAAATGTTATTGTTATAGCAACAAAATTTAAATATTTCCTAATGTGATATGATAAATATTAAATAATAATCTCAGAAATTTGATAAAAGTGTGAATTAGTTATGATGCATAAATTTATTCTTTAAATAATTTTTGTTATTTTGAAATAGATGTGTAGATAAATTCAAATTTTTTATAGAACAACACAGAAAAAATATTCAAGCTTTTCGAAAACAATTAGCAGAGGAGATTAAACTAGCTGAAAATAAGGAATTACATGAAAAGAGAAAAGCACTGTTAAATGTGAAAGTATTAACAGATGAAGAATTACAATTGAGATTTAAAGATCTTGAAATAAAAGAGAAAGAAAATGATGAATTTGCTAAGTAAGTATACTTATTTGTTCATTATTAATTTTATTTTCATTAACATTTTTTAAGTCCTGATGAATACTTTGAAACAGTAATTAAGTATTTGATATTAGTTTATCAGAAAATTCTAGTACAGAAACTGCTGAATCTGAAGAAGAGGAAGAAAAGGAAGAAGGAAAAGAAATTGGTAAAAGAATAACTTGGAAAGATCAAATCCATGCAAAATACAATGTTATTACTTTTACCCATACTAAATTTGAAGAAGGCAAACAAGAAGCAACAGATGATTTGGTAAATTTAATAACTACAATTAAAGTAACTAAATGTTTTAAATTATTAACTTCTCTATTATCAAATTTAAATTTAGAAGTTTTAATTATTAGGATAAGATATACTGTATTGCTTATTCCTTTGATAAATACTATGAAATATTTTTGGATTTTATCCTTTGAAGAAGAAAAAAAGAGATCTTATTTAAATTCAAATAACTAAAATAAAATCAAATGAACAAACAAATTTCAAGACAGATGGACCAAAGATTCACACTCAATGCCAAATGATATTGTAATGCATAGGGTTATTTTTTGGCTACATTAATAATTAAATTTTTAAACAGTTACTAGAGGTAGAAATTAGGTGCCGTCTCATTGATGGCATCTAATTTCTTCCTCTAGTAACTGTTTAAAAATTTAATTATTAATGTAGCCAAAAAATAACCCTATAAATTTAATAATTAGAATAAATTAATATTTAATAAATAATTTAGAATATTCTGGAAGAAAAGAATCTGCCCAGAGGGGACTTGAACCTGCAACTTACCATGTGGATGCATTGCCAGTTACACTACATAGGTTTGCTGCCCAGAACAGGACTCAAAGCCAGTTTCAGGTTCAAGTCCTGCTCCAGGCCGATTCGTTTCTTCCAAAATATTCTAAATTATTTATTAAATATTAATTTATTATAATTATTAAATTCAATAAGAGATAGTGTCTAATGTCTACCTCTAGAACAAATTGTTTAAAAATTTAATTATTAATGTAGCCAAAAAAATAGGCTAATGCATTACGGTATCATTTGGCATTAACTAATGATATTGGGTTTTGAGATGTTTATATATGACTAGTAGCCCGGGACGCCCCCTAGTGGGCGTTTTAGCAGTATTACAAATTTCTATGAGGCATGTTTAATGCACTTAATATATGAAAGTTGTGCGCGCTTAATTTTTAAAAGTTTGATGCACTTAATCTTCTATATATATAACCCATTCAACAGGTGTCCGTCCGTCTGTTCGTGCCATGAAAGGTTTCTATTATTATATTAAAATATTAGCTTAACTATTTCACTTATTGTTTTATCGTAGCGGTTCAAATCTATCCGGTTTTCGTTATTCGTCCCCTAGTTAACATTACAGGCATTCCGTGACAGTAATAAATTCCTATTACAAATATACTGAATTATTTATATTGTTATATTGACCAAATAATAATGTATTGGCCAAATGAATAATAATAATTTATATTGTTAATTTAAATAATAATTAAAATTGTTAATTTAATTTGAATGTTTGAAATATGACACACGATAGGGATGCCTCTAGTGTCGGTTATCAAACGGTTACGGGACGGACGGACACCTGTTGAATGGGTTATATATATAGATTCAAACTCAGCACCTTGGAAAACCACTGAGTATATTTTGTGCTTGCTAATACTCAGATGGTATGGAATGGCACAATTTCATTGATTAAGTAAACAGAAATTGATGTTTCTCAACAAAAAATAGTTATTGACTGCCTGTATGAGAAGATAATTCAAGACATCAAATTTTTTTTAATGTTAACTCTAATATATCATTCATAGCCAAATGTAAAATGGTAATTGGCCAACCAGTCAAATTTCATGAAAAATGAACCAAATATTTGAACTTGACACACTTGAAAACATAAAAATATTTTGTGCTCACTGGTAATTTTGTATTAAGTAATTTTCCTATTTGAACATTCACTGGTCAGATAGAAAAGGGGCTTGTTTCAGGCAGGGAGTTGAAGTTAATTCGACCAAAAATGGTCATTGACCTCCTCTTGGATGAGAGGATGGCTTCTGAAAAGTTTTACTGCATTTACTCAAACCATGTTGAAATGTATAAAGAACAAATTAACCAACAAACTTTCTTCTCTATATATTTATTAGATTTGCTTAAAAATCCAAAAAATAAACATGATCGTCACGATCATGTTTATTTTTTGGATTTTTAAACAAATATAATAATACTTTACACAGTTAATACTTCTTTAGGAAGAAATTTCTATAGATCTGATATTTTATTTAAACTGTTTTCTGGAATAGTTATTATTATTGCTAGATTTTAGAATCAATAAATAATGAATGTAAAGATATTACATTAGCAAACAATTGGTATCATTTAAGATGTGTTAAGTTGATGATATATCATTGGCAAGAAAAATTGTTAGAAATTAAAAATTACCAAACAGAAATCATCAATTTGAAATATGAAGGGTTGATTTATTTAAAATATGATATATCTCTTTCAGAAATACCTTACCATAAGCTAAAGCATTTTTGTAATTCTACAATCTGTAGTATTTAACCAAAATTTAAAAAATAAATGCTCATATTCAAATGATATATTGTTTATACTATGGCTATTGAATTTAAAAGAAAATTACAGCTCATAACAATAATTTTTTGGGATTTAGTTAAGCTACAGATAAAACTTACTTTATCATGGTGTGTTACAAAGCAAAGTAGGATATCAATGATCAAAGCATTGGAGGTGATTCTGAAGATGAAAAAAAAAAAGATTACACTAGGATAGCAACTGTGGTCCAAAGACCACAGTTGCTATCCTAGTGTAATTTTTTTCCCTCACTTGATAATCAGTCTCAATTTGTTTTGACTTGCCTTTGTATTATTTTAAAAATATTTGTAAAAGTACATAAGTAGTAAACAGAAATGAATGGAGGTGAGAGAAATTAATATTTCTTGTTTTAATAGACTAAATGTAAAAAAATATAAAAATATACATTCTACAACTAACTAATAACTAGCATTGTGTAATTCAATGATTTAATTGTTCAAAATTCTTTATAAATAACTGAAGCAATTTCCTTCAAGACTGTTCATTTTCTATAAATAATATATTTGATATGTACCAATAAAATAACTGTAAACACATAGAATTAGAATAATAATAACCATAATATATATATAACTTTTTATTATTTTAATTAACTACTAGCAAGAAATACATAATTATATTAAGCAGAAATTTCCTGAAAATATAATAATGGCATGTTACTAAAAATGATTTTCTAATTATTATGCCAAAATTTAGGAACCGAAAACATCTGAAAGTGGAGCACCTCGTATCCAAAGTCCCTCTGATATTTATAAAGAATTTGCAAATATAATTAAACCAAATGAACTAAAATCAATATTAAAAACAACCAAGAGTAAAGAAAATACAGAAACTGTGCCTTTATTTGATAAAACAGAATCTGTTGAAATAGTAAATGATAAAGAAATTTATCCTCTTCCTAAACAGTCAAAATCTGTTGGATTTAAAAATACTGAAATTTCTAAAATTAAAAGCAATTATCAGACAGTGAGTATATTTTTGTTTTATTATCAATCAAATGCATTTAATTAATATTTTTAAAATAAAAATCTTGTTTTAAAGGCTTTTAGTGGAGAAATTCAAGAACGAGAAACAGGTTTGGGAGAAACTATGGCAGTTTCGCGACCCAGGGTATCGAAATTTAAATCTCAACGAATGAACATGAAAAAGTGATACTAAACAAGATTATTATATTTTTAAATGTATGTAAATAAAATTATTTTCAAAATGCATTTGCTTATTGAACTTAACATTGTATAATTTTCATATAATTAAAAAAATACCTGAAGTAGGAATGAACTCAACTTTATTTGGTCCTGATTGCAACTTTCTTAAATCAGTTATTTAATAATATAAAAACTTTCTTCTATAGAATACATTGGAATAAGAAAGTTCATTTTGTTATTAAAATTTGAAAGACTTTTTAATTTAGAATTTACATTATATATTAAGTGATATTCCTTATAAGAATTATTAATTGTTCTTATCAGATTTTGATGATTTTTACATGTTGCAAAACAGCAAAACACATTTTAAGGGTTCCAATCAGCCTTCAAGGTGGACATGTTGAGTAATGATTTTACTGTCTCATTTAGAAACACTTATCTGATACAAAATAATGAAAAAAATATTTTCATAATTATTTTTTGAAATAATTTTTAGATCTACATTTAAGAGAATAACAAATCCTATTATGCTATATGGCAGGGGTGGCCAACTTTTGTGTACATAAGATCTACTTTTTATCTTAAAAATGTGTTGCGATTGACTTGTCATAGGTATAGTCTAAGTGGGGAGAGGGAAGTGTGAAATACATACTATGTTTATACGCTGTGTTTTAGTATGAGGTGCACTGCTTATGAGTCAAGTCATAACTGCATGCATACTGTTGCGTTCTGTTACAAATATAATACATTAAGTCAAGACATTGCGAGTGATTGACTTGTTGGCCACCCCTGCTATATGGTATGCAATCATATTAAAGAGATTCTTATTTGATTTCAATAAAACCAAAATCATGTAATTGTTTTCATGATTAAAGAAATTTGAAATCTGTAAAGAAACAAAAAAAATTGTTTGTATTTTAAAGGGACATTTGTTTTTTATGGGAAGTAATTGTTTCTATGTAAAGTAGACCCCCGTGTAACATGGTAGATATGTTCCATGTTATATGAATTCTGTGTTGTACAAGTCACTTAGATTTTACAAATACATGAGCCGGGCATTTGTGCAGTTTAGTGGGTACGGCTGTTTGAAAGGTTTTCATCCATAAAATTACTCGATTCTAGACTAATTTGACTCAAACATTTCCAAAATATGTATAATTTTTTGGGAATAATCAATATAAACTATGCTATAAACAAAAAATTATAGGAATACTTACCCGAGTGCGCAGCGTTTGAAGACACCATTGCTTAAGCTTGTTTTCGTCATGGAGCGGCTTATCAAATGGCGGATGCGTGTTTCCTGATAAGTTATTCTTTCTGCAAAAAATTTGCTGAACTTTGGAGATGTCATTAATAGAAATGTAATTTTTATCGCCGTTGAATAATAAATGTTTTTTTAGTAGGTTCGCTGCTTGTTTAAACTCAATGGTTTGTGCAGTGTCCACTATTGGTCCAAATTCAACCAATCCTGTCGAGACACGAGTTGGCCATGACAATCTGACTCATTCTTTTACCGTGTTATACAAACAGGATCGCATTTTTCCGCCGTGTTATACAAATCCGTCTTATGTGAACCCGTGTTATATGGGGGGTCTACTGCATTACATGGTATACAACAAAATACTGAAGAGATGATTAAACACACAAAATGTCTTGTTGAAGAATGCATAAGAAATAAAATTTTCTACTATTGATTAAAAAATAATTTTACTACAAGATCTTGTTAATAATTCAAAGTGTGATAACTAGATGGCTGAGGCAGTTAAGGCATCAGTCAACTGCTCTGGGTGACCCAGGATCGAATCTGAGCAGTCAAAAAAATCCTGGAAATCCTTTGAGGTGGTCTATCCTCTTCCACCCATGCTGGAGACATAGCAATTTCATATGTATGTACACAAATGTGCCTGAAGTTCAGCAGACTGTCAGACCATAAAGCACAAAACCAGTTTTAATCAATGTTCATTTAAAAAAAATATCTACATGAAGCCAGAAATGACTCCAATGAACCTTTTAATTAATTAATTTTCTTTAATAAGAAGTGAGTAAAATATTCAATTTAAGCTTCTGAGTTGTTTCATTAAGTAACAAATTGAGTCTAAACACAAACTCAAATAATACAATTTCTAGATTAATTTTAAATAAAACCTACTGTTATTAAAACTTTTATAAATTATTTTTTAAACAATATTTAATACCAGAAAATAGCATTATTACATAAGAATATAAAGAAAATGTTAAATACTTCATAAAATTGATAAATTCTAACATCTGATGCTTTCATTAAATTGATGATGTCACTTAAATATTTACTTTATATTTGCCATTTGCAAGTTGTAGAATAAATATTTTATTTTTAACTAGCCTTAGCAATACTAAGAAATTTGAGCTGATGACATTGTCCCTTAGATATTGCAACCATACTCCAATATTTGCAGTCCCACATTTGACAAATAATCTACCTTGATTTCCTCATCTTCATGTGAATTCAGTTAATTGAAATTTGATAAAACAAGTTCTATTACAAAACTTTCCTGCATCAAGAGATTATAACTAACAAACCGTAAATAATTTTGACTGTGTCCAAACTAAGTAAATTGAAGAAAATTGGAATTAAAATTTTAGTTATATATATACTTAATAATTATCTTAAATGTTTTAAGAAAAGTAAATTTTTGTAATTAGAGACTAAATATTTGATCTAGAAAACATATCTTGCATAATAATTTTAATATATATAATGGAAGATAATATTCACACCATGTTTTACTAAAATGGTCAGCATCAATACTGAATTTCTTAATAATTGATGTGTATTCAAAACAGTAGTTAAACAAACTACCAATAAGCATCATTTAATCTGTAATTTTGATCTTAAATTCGGGAAATTTTGGAATATGAAGCTTAAACTATAAATAATCAAATTGACTGGAATATTTACAACCTGTGGAGACTTTTCGAACAGCAACAGCTGTGCGAAAGTTATTGATTACAGGAAGTTTTTCGTTGGTTAACAAGTAATCCCAGAGTAACAAAAATTCTGGAGTTTATGTCTAATAATGAGTTTTTTATTATGCAAAATACCACACTGCACAAAGTAGTTTGGAATATAAAGAAAATCTTGTCCAAATCCTAGTCTGGAAAAAGTTTTTGAACATAGAAAAAATGTTAAAGCACTTTCTGTAATGATAATCACATTAATTTTTGCAAATTAGTTGTCTGAAAGTACAATCTGCATGTATTACCATTATTGTTGCCTTTACATTGATCTAAAATGGGTCCTGTTAAAGAATACAGAGGATTTTTGAAACCAAATTGAAACTTTGATTTTGGAAGGAAAAACTCTAAAGTTTTTCAATAGTTTGGTCATGCTGTTTCAACAGTAAATTACACATAAAGATGTGAAAGTGTAAAAACATTGAAGAGAACTGGCTGATCAAGAGCAGCAAGCAAGAATCAAGATCATGCCTTAAGATGCATCTGCCTACAAAATCAGAAAGCCACATCAAAAGAATTAAATGTTTAAGTGGGAAGTTCACCATACCAATGTTTGCAATTGTACAGTTTGAAACCAGTTAAATGAAATGGAGACTAAATTTTATAGTCAATCCAGAATCCATTCAGGATGAAACAACACATAAAAAAATGAATGGAATGGGCAGGCATTAACCAGAAGTGTATGAGTAATGATTGGGAAAAAGTTTTTTTTTTTATGAAAGCAGACTCTGTGCTTGATGTGGAGACAATGCTTGGACAGTTTGTATGGTGAAGAGCAGATGAAAGTTTTGACAAGAATGTCTTTTGCATTAGAAATTATGGTTGGTCTTAGATATGGAACTGCATGTAAGCAAAAGGCAAAGGTGAACTGTTTTCTAAAAGAAACCATAAATGGCAAAGTCGACAAAAATTTTTGACAGACTTCTGATTCCTGTAGTGGAAAATCAATCTGGGGGTGAGGAAGCTGTTTTCCAGGATGATAATGCAAGTTGTCATTGTACAAAAAATGTAAAAAAGTTTTGAAGGAGAAAAACATTAAATCTTTACTTTGAACACCAAACAGCTCTGATTTAAATGTTTTTGAAAATTTCTAGGCTACATGGAAAATGTTAGTGGGTGAAAAATGACCTACCACAAAGGAATAACTGAAAGCTGCTTTGTTGCGGAGCTGGAAGGAAATCAATAATGACTATTGCTCAGAACTTGTTAAATCCACGCCATTCTGTATTAAAGCTGTCATTAGTCCAAAGGAGGTCCATCAAAATATTAAAGAATTTTCATTTCTTTTTTGGGCTGCAATTTGAAAAAATTGTAGACCTATAAATTCCTACTGTCATCTATCTTTCCTTAATCTTCAGAAGAATTTTCCTACAATCAATAATTTTCACATAGCCGCTGGTTTGAAAATTTCTTTTATAGGTTATACAATAAATAATCCACATTCAATTCCAGCATTCATTGTTTTTCAAACAAGTATGTACTTTCATTCTTTTAAAGAATCATCTTCAGGTTTAGCAAACAAATTATACTGTAGTTATTGATTAGTTAATAAAAATTAATCTTTGGCTATGTATAATGTATGAATAAATACATTGTCCATCTAAAAAAGTAACTAAACTGGTTCCAGAAAAAATGCACAAATTGAGATACAACTATATATATTATTATTCATTTAGTTCTACAGTGGCAATGAACTTAAAATGTTTATACAACAAAACTGCTAATAGACCTTTTCTGTGATGCCCTCGTTCTCTTGTCACACTTGCTCGAGTGTCTTAAATCATTATACCGATACCTTCATGTGAACTTTTATCTTAAGAAAGAGGAAAAAATCTACAGGGGCCAAATGTAGAGGGGAGGAAAGTACTTGGATTTGCACATAAGCAAGGAACTTGGATGACAATTCCAACCGAATGCATGGGAAAGTCATTCTTCTGATACAGGTCTGGCTTGACACGCAAGTTCAAGTCAGCCCAGGACTTTTATTTTGCCAAGTTTCAAACAAAACTTAGTTGCTACCACATTGCAAGATTGATGACGCAGGAAAATTACATTAATGCTTTGTCGATCATTAATGTATTGCTTGACAATCACACATTCTTGTAATATGAAATAAATTATGTACATAGCAAAGTGACAATACTAGCAGATTTATATTCTGCTTGGCACAAGTGCTGGTCACTATAAATATTCCATCTAGTTACTTTTTAGACAGCTGGTATTGTCTGAAATATTTCATACTGAATTTTATCATTAGATTAAATTAAATTCAAACAACTATGGTGTAATAAAGACTGTAATATAATAAAGAATTAAAAGTATATAATTGAAAGAAACATAAAATACATCTACATATTTAAAATTTATTTTTCAAACCATTTTTAAAATTTTACAGAAATACAATTTATCAAATTTTCATTTAAAAATTTAATATATTTGCAGTATTTATTAAATCTGTGTCTGTGTGCATTCTATATAATTTGATTTTAATTAAGTGATAAATTTGCAACATGTTAAATGATTTCAAAAAATAAATAAATATATGTTAGAACAACATTTTTCAAAAATTTTACTAATTGTGCTTTCAAGACTTTTATAGATTCAAATATCAACAAATTCTCCACAAATGGAGTTACATAAGTTTCATTGTCCTGCATTAACTGTCAATCCTCTCGAGCTGCTCCTAATCATCTAATTACGATCAAATCAAAAATGTGCAAGATGACCTTAATGTTAATAAGCCAAATTGAACAAAAAGTTAAATAAATTGCACCCAATACTGACTTCTTATATGAGCATTGACATGTTAAATGCACATGGCAGTGATTTATATAATACATGAAATGGTAAAATGATGATACGAGATATTATTTTCTAGATATTTTATGCATCAGTTTTAAAACTGTACAAATTTTGTAAAAAATTTAAAATGTACAATACTCAACTGTATACAAGTTACAACAATTTTATATATAAACAACCACAAGGACAAAATTTTATGATTAAAAAATTGTAAAAAATTTCCCAAATTAGATTATTTTTTTTAATTCCCACAACCTTGGCTTATTTATTAATGATTTAAAATGGGTGGGTAAATTCATTTTATTCATTCTGTACTTAACGGCAGTGTAATGACTAGAAGTCATTGTTTGTTCAGTTGCATATTTATCTTCAACTGCAAATATTACAGTTTTGTTCAGCAACTATTATTGTACTAGAAAACCATTAGATCACATTTAAAAAACTAGTAAAATTCAAGTGGATGATGATTTTACTAGTATGCATTTGATCGTCCTTTCTTTTTGTCACTACTTGGTGGGGTGAGTTCGTTTGCACTTATTTCTGCAGGCTTCTGTGTTAGAATTTCACTTTGTCGAAGTTTTGCTTTATCCTAGGAATAAAAATTTATTTTAAAAACAGATAAAATTTATAAACAAATTTAAGCTTTTAATTAAATTTACCAGTAATTCCAAATTAACATTGTGATGCTGAATATTATATTTATGTTCTTGCAGATCTACATTTGGTAAATTAATATAACTTTCTCCACATTCCTGAACAGTAAGAGCAAATGGTAACATCCAATCTATGCATGCAGCTATATCAGACTTCCTCAGACCTATAAATAACACAATTAAGGTTATCACCACCATCACATCATCAAACAGAATTTTTTTAAATTAATAAATATCCACCTGAAACAGCAGTTGCAATTCTCTCAGACATCATTAAATATACTGCAGATGCTGCTAATGTTCTATAGGAAAACTGTAAACAATCAATATCCAGCATACAGAGATCAATCAGCTGTAAAAGAAAAAATTCTATTAGAAAATAATATAATCATATCAAAATATTTTGTATGATTAACGTAATTGTTTATATACTCCAAAATTTGATTATCACGAATAAAATAATGCAGGTTTATTTATTAAAAAATTAACTATAAACTATGTGACTGAGTATTTAATTTTAATAAATTTCATTTGAACACAATTATATTTATACATTTTTAGTATTACAATTCAAGGAACAAATTATTTCATAAAGGAAATAGAACAGTATCTCAATTAATTTTTAAACTTACTTTCTTAAAGTATTATTTAAATTATTGATTATATCTAAAATTGGATTATAAAAATGTGACATAATATTTTAAACAGACGTTTGACTAAAATATGACATTAAATGGAAGATATATGTATGTTAAAATATCCATACTTGTGACAGCTTCAAAAATTGATGACTTGAAAAATCAGGTAGCAGAAAATTTTCTTTATCATTGTTTCCTTCTTTAATTGTAGCCAATTGCAAATATATATTTAGCCAATTGTTCACTGTAATTGGCATAAGGTCCCAGTTTAATGCCTGAAATTAAAAATATGGATATAGTTTTATTATAAAGTATTTTAAAAAGACAATTCAATAAAAATACAAACAAAAAATTACTTTAAGAATAACCATTTCTTTATCTAAAATTTCATCTTCTCTACAAGATCCATCTGTAATGTCTGCAAAATCACTTATTTTTGGAGGATAAATTTCCTAGAAGAGAACATTTTAAATCATATAAAATAACAAAGTTTAAACAGTTTAAATTCTAAAGCATATTATTATTAATTGAATTTGTTTAAATAATATAAATCAGGTTTAGTTAAATATTCATATTTATTTGTGATTATAATTTTTCCCACAAATTTAATAAACTTTGAAAATACCAAAATTGTAATACTATTATTTGTTTTCTATTGGCAAGGCGATATATATTACATCTGAGTATATTAAATTATAAAAATTAAGAAACTAAAACAAATCTAGGAAATAAAATAATTACAAGGAAATCATTTTAAAAATTTACCTCAATTTTAGAAGCAATAAATAGGGCAGTAACCCCAACTAGTTGGAGTTGTTCTTTAGGTATATCTTCCTGTACATTGAGGTAGCGGTCAACAAAGTCCTGAGATAAGTATAATGTTTCTCTATGTAACCGATATGAATCACACACCTATAATTTAAAAAATTTATTTTCACAATAATACATCTAAAAGGTAATTATGATAAGCTAACACATAATTTTTTTAAATTTTAAACTTACCTCAATTAGCCAATCAAGTAAGATTGCTCGCATTCTTGAATTTAGTGCCGGATGCTGACTTAACATGTTATGATTTCTAGTATAAGTTATATCTTTCTTCACTAGTACATCCCAAACATCCTGAGAATTTGCCCAATTGAAATAAGGCAAAGGTGACTGCGAAGAATGCGAAGACTCAGGTGTAAACAAACAAGTTAAGCTCCTGAAATTACTAAATGAAACTAAATCCACTGGAGTTTTATTTCCAGAATTGTTCTCTTCTTTATTAATTTCTTCATAAATAATTGAGCATGATTCCTTGTTGTTATTTCCATTTTCAGATATCCTTTTTAGTTTTGTTTCTTTCTAAAAATTAATATAATAATAATAATAATATTAAATTTTAAAATAAATAATATCCTTACTGTATATTAGGTAACAAAATAAAAACTCAAACTTTTTTAAATTTAATTGTTTTTTTAATATATGTAAATTATCATCTTACAATTTAAGAAGAAATGTAAACTTAACATCTGCAACTGATTATAAAAGTTAGATAAACAACACATGGAATATTTGAACTAATTCCCAAGATATTAAAACTGGAAAGTTTCTTGATATTTAATACTGATAAGTTTATTTATCAAACTTCCTGATTTAAAAAAATCAATAAAGTGTACGTAGATAATAGTGTGTGTATGTATATACTGTATATACAAACTATTAAGTAAATCAATTAATTACATATATAATTAGCATATATATACTAAAATCTTTTTGTTATGAGAATTAATATTTAATTTATATCAAACTTTTTATATATTTAACATTACTTTCAATAGTATTAACAGAATATTATCTGGCTATGAGAAATAATTAGAACAAAAGAATTCATTTTCTCACAACGAAATTAATTTTTCCAGAAATATAAAAATGAATTGAAAGAAGATATTAATAGAAGAAAAATCTTAGTGGTTAAGTACTTTCTCCAAATGTACCTTTTCTATGTAAAACACAAAATTATTTTGCACAATAACAAAAAGATTCTCTTAAAATTGTATTAAGTTTTAGTAAATTAACAACAGAAACTGAGTAATTTCTTTTAATTTTAACTTTGATATTATTACTTATTATGCAAAATAATAAGTTTCTTTCTTCCAGTAAAATCCTTACTTCTTAAACTGTAAATACTTAGCAGTTAATTTAGATTTCTAATATTTTTGAGATATTAAAATATTTTGACAGAATATATTTTATTCTCTTATAAACAATTTATAATTAAATATGTAAAAATATAAACAGAATAAATGTTTCTGTTTCCAAAACTTAGCAAACAGTAACTTACATTTATGTAAAGAAAAATGACAGAATTTATTATAAAACACTAGTAAAGAAAATAACTAATGATCAACAACATTAAAACTGGTTTAATAACTCATGAATTATTTGAAATTTAACTAATTTAATGCATAAAATAAACAGTCATTGCAACGTACAAGTTTTCCAAACATTGTGTCAGTGTTTTTCTGCTTTTTTTTGTAATAGTGGCACACTATTAAACTTCATAATTTTTTCTTGCAGCACTCCTACTTCTTTATCAATATAAAGTTATTGAGCTTTTCCTACTTTTAGTAAATGTTGTGACTTATTATGAAACACTATTTCACAGTACCCATGAAGTTTCATTTTGGCATCCATTTGGTACCCAGTTTTGAAAATCACTGCTTTAAGTGATATAGTTAGTATTTTATAAATTTATATGCATCTTTTTTTTTCAAAATACAGTATAACATAAGATGCAGTATTTGCTACTGTCTCAAAATAGATTCTTTAAATAAAATCCAATGGCTACCTTATCCTGAATATAGCAGACTAAATTATTTCTTGCTTGTCTCTTGATTATTGAATAATTTAAATTTCTTGTTGGCCATGGAAAGAGACATTATATGATTTTTATTTGAAATTAATAGTCATTCCCACCCTTTTTTTATTGTTGCCAAATTCCTTTTGGCATTGCTATTGTGCATAATCTTTTCTTACACCTATCCACAGTCACACTAACATTACAAGTTTAATGGAAACAAATTAAATTCAACCCACTGATCACAAAATAATTAATGCTATATTTATTTGTATTACTGAAAATGAAAATAAAGAGAAGCATTTTCTGTTTAAATCCAAAAAAAATCTGAACCTTCATTGCAATATTTAAATTAAATACAGCCATACCTCAGTATCCAAATTCCCATTACAAATATTCTTTAGTAACCACTGTAATATTCAAATCAAATAATCCTGATATCTTATACAGTGGGTGATCAGTTAACAAACATAATCCGTTCCAAGACTTTGTTCACTATCCAAATTGTTCATTAACCAATTACCGATTTACCATAAGTTTTTATGGGAATTTGATTAATTCATCCTGGAAACCCCAAAAAATAAAATATATACTTTCTTACTATGTTTATTTATATGTAATAATAAAAATACATATATACAGTCTTGCATTTTTATTAATCATGTTTTTTCCATATGTGGGGGTTAAAGAATCTACTGTACTGTGGCATACTGTAGACCTGTTCAAGCCATACTGCCCAGCAATATCAGACATCTGCTCACTCTTTACCTTTGCTATTATACTCTCACCTTTCGAAAATAAAAACCAACACAAAACTTTACGAATGCCCACCTGACAGTCTCGTGAATTTTATAAAAGAATGTTTGTCAGAAAAATAAAAGGCTGGAATTACAAGGGAGAGTTTCAAAGTTCGGAGGAATACCATCCGATCAGTATACACTGGGTTGAGTGTTGATGTCAACGTCTCCTGCGCTCTGAAAAGTTTTGAATTGTTGTACGAAGACAAGGGAAGACCAATTGGTATTCATTATTTTACGTTGCTTCTTTTTACGTTGTTATCCCAACATGTGTTCATTGTCCAAACATAAAAATCTTTTGCGAAAGTGTTCGTTATCCGATTTGTTTGTTAACTGATCACCCACTGTATATACTGTACTTCAAATAAATTTGTAATATGTAAAACATTTAAAAGCCACACTAGTAAAAAAGGTAGAATATATATAATGATTTCATTCCAAGCATGTTTTTATTTGTTTTTGGTGATGGTGCATCTGTATTCTCCCATGGTGGTACTGTTTAGTGATTTTTATCTTAAAATCTCACTGTAATCTTTCAAGTTTATTCTTAATAATTCATTACAGAAGTTCATTAACTTATTTGTTTATTTTCACTGCTGCTCTGTTTTTACAGATAAAAATATTTTAATGTAAAATACAGTTCATATACAATTCCTATTAGAGGTATTATGTAAACTTATTTGTTATGTTAGTGCTTTCAAACATGTTCTTTACTAACAAACAGTTAATGAGGTCATTAAATTGGAGTTTGTAATGTTTATCATCATGCTAAAATTGCAAGTTGATATTTTGCAACATACTAGTGTCATTTGGAGAAATTAGTCAAAATTTTCTCATATGAAATAATGAAAAAATTTCTTGACGTCCATATTCTTGATATTCAAATCAATTTCTAGAACACTTTAGACTTGGATATGCAATTATTATAGTATGATTGCAATTATTTTTGATAAAAACTAAAATTTTCTTTCTAATGCCTTTTACAAATTCCTAAGTGGATATAAAGATCTGAAATTCCCTACGTAGACAGGATGAAAACTCAAGATGTCTGTAAGACCTGCCAGTTCCGATTTTTTACTGTATTGTTTTAATTGGATATTTTTGTGTGTATTTTAAGGAATGTTTTAACCTGACGGCCCAGTAGCCTCTAAGAAAGGTCCAGTTGCCAAGGTGTTCTGGAACACGTTAGAATAAATGGTGGTTTTTCAAAAAATATTTTGGACAGACTGTCTTTTTTGGATTAACGTAACAATTTTTGTTAGTATCAATTACATTTTAAAAAGAAATGGCAGCATCTATACAAAATCTGTCCAAGTATGATCAATATGCCATCATTAACTTCCTTGCTGAAGAAAGATGTCCAACAACCAAGTCATTCACAATGTATGAAGTATTTGGATATGCATGCCTGTCAAATCAAAGCATTCCACAATGATGAACTGAGTAAAGGGGCATTGTCCTCTTGCAAGACAATGAATGTCCCCATGTTGCATGAGTGGTGCAAGACAAGCTTCTATAATTCCATTGGAATAATGGAATGTCCTCCATACTCCTTCCTGACCTGGCAATGCGCAACTATCATGTTTGGGCCACTAAAAAAAAAGTTCGGATCAAACAATGCAGTGAGGCAAGCATTCCAGGAATGGTTCCAAAATACTCTTAAAATAAGCATATTTCTTCTATTACTGTCTAAAAACTATAATTAACTTTTCAACTGTTCTTATATTGTTCATATTGTTTCATCATTTCATTAAGAAATGTAGAATTATTTCAACTAAAACATTTGCCAATCATATATCTATTATACCAGTACTATGTCTTAATCTTGTATCTTTCATGTATTCTCATCTTATTTTGTAAATTTTTTTGCCATTGTCACTATTCCATTTTTCTATATGAATTCTCTTTCTAAAATTTTTTTACATTATATACATCATTCTTCTATGATGGAATATATTCTTAAAATTAAGCAGGATATATATTAATTAATATTTATCATTCAAGTCTTATGTATCTTCATAATCAACACAAATCATTAGAGTGAGTGACTAGAAAAAAGAAATCTTCAATCCTTTTCAGATTTAATTACTTAACATAAATGCTTCTTATTTGCATTTTTTCTCAAATGAAATGATTAATAAATATCTGATTTCAAATTATTACAAAAGTGTCAATGCTACTGAATCCTTTGACAATACTTTTAAATGATTAAAAACAATTAATTTCATGTCTAAATTTTTATAACAATTCTCATGATAGAAAAGAACATAGCAGAGACTTAGCTTCTTTTTAAATATTCTACATTTACATTTAACATATATTATAAAACATTAAGGAAGAAAATATTAATCTTCTGAAAATATCCTATTTGTTCAAAACTTTCTAATTAAATAAAATTTCATTTAATATTTTTTTCTTTTTACTTTTTTTAGAAGCCTGAAAGTTAGTATCTTTAAAGATAAAATTAAATTCTAAATATATTTTGCCAAAATTCCATAGACTAGAACTGAACTAATTAAATTAATTAACGATTTGCAGATTTAGTTCATAAGTAATGTATTGACATCTGTTAATAATAATAATAATTACTATTAATATCAACAGATAGCAACATATCTATAGTCCATATTTATACACTTGCAATTTAATTAACCAATTATAACTTGAAATTTTTGTGTAATTATTAATATTTGATGATTACCATTTTACCTACACTGGATAAAATTTGTCGTTATATCCTGATCCCACTATTCATTAATAATGAAAGAATAGTTAATCTTACTGTTATTGGTAGAATGAGAACAAAGAACTAGGATCTTATTGTCATAGATATTATGAAGATAAAAATGTTGTAGTTAGCAAAACAAGAATGAAACCTGTATGGCTACATAAAATAGATGATAAAGTATCTATTCAATTTGTAAGGATTTCTGGCTTAAATTCTAGTTCAATCTTTTCTCTAGACACTTCTAAAATTATTTAATTAAAAATTAATTCAAATTTGTACAAAATATACTTTAACATAGTCTACTTCTAGGCCAAACTGTTAATTAAATCAATCTTTAAAATTAAAGTAAAACAAAAAAATCCAGTAATATATAATTATTTCATCTGGTTACTGTAATATAAAATTATCAGGCAATTATTATTACTTGCTACTGAAATTACATCTATTTAATAAATTTGATGATGAAAATAAATCACATAAAACAATTGTCAAATATTTATATAATAAAATAATAAAAATGAAATATTATGCATTTTACATTCTACTGCAGCATTACACTATATTCTGCTGCATGCTATTCTTTTACAATTGAAATATATTTATCAATAATTCAACGAATCTTCCAAAACCAAAAAATTATCATCAAATTAACAGAATCTAAAATAATTAAATTTTAAAAAATAGTTTACAATGATAACATCATAAATAACACAAATATAGATTATTATTGTTATAAGAAAAAATTTACTTAACACTAGCTAAATATTTTACTCTTAAAAAATGTCATGAAAACTCAAACACCAAACTTTTTCAAGTGTTTGGATTTTCTTCAAATGTTATTTTTTTAAATTAATATACATATATTCATTATTGAATGGATTCAAAAAAATATTTTATTTATTACTGTCAAATATTGATTTATAGCTTTTCCATTATCATCAACCAAGCCCATTCATCCTACTGATTCCAGTCATTGTCACTACAATTGCTTTTATAAATGTGATGTTGTGAAAATAGATACAGGAAATGGATTATCATTTGTAATGTCATAAAACTGTGTTGCTGAAACATATCAGCATACCATATAATTTTTAAAATCATATATGAAAAGTTGCTATTATAAAGAAGCTTATAGTCAAAATTGTAAATTGTTCATTATGCATTAATTACAGTTAATGTAGAATGGTTAGAATATCAGATAAGATACACACAAATATATACAACACCTTACTGTTTTAGTGGTGGCCTTTTAACTACTTTTACCATCTGCAACTTCCTCTTCTCCAATATCAATTTCTCTATCTTTAGTTATTTCTACTTCAATAAAAAATTAACAAAGAAAGGAAGCACACAAGGTATGCAGAAAAAAAAAATAATATATATATATATATGTATATATAGTTTGAACATTATCTTATTCAATATTCTATATAATGGATTTACATTTAAACATAAGATATTTATATGCTCGAGTTATTAATATTACAATAATAAATCTTGAATATATTAAAGAATGCTGTAAAATTTCACTTCTATTTGAATGTATTATTATATATTGTACTTTTTGGCCAAGGAAGATGGTCTAATCACTCTTAATCCAAATTTTATTGAAAAATTTTCTTGTTTGCTGAATAGCAGGCCCAAATTTTCCTTTTGGACAGCTAGTCACACACATCAATTTTTAACAAGAACTCTTATTTACAAAAGTATTTTATAGCTACAATGATTTGTGAAGCTACAATTAAAGAAAAGTAATTTTATTATGTTAACCTCCCCGGATGTTTAATCCATCACAAACTACTTTACATGTATATGATAATTTAAATCAAATTTTTTCAGTCTAATAAATTTTTGAAAAATTAAAAATATCTTTAAAAAATTTCATATATTTAATATTTGAAATGTCTAGATTTAAAATGTGATGAAATGAATACATTACATGTAAGAATTATAGCATTAGAATTCATAACTTTTCAATTAATTTAAACCAATAAAAAATAAAGAATAATAATTAAAGATTTCTCATCGTCTATTTGGTGAAAAACAAATATTTAAAATTATCTTGCAGACCATGGAATGCCTAAGAAGTATTACAATTGCATTTTTTTGGGCTGAAATTCCATTACACTGCAATTTTCAATGAATTTCTAATTCTTGTAAAAAACAAATACAAGCTTTTTGATCTTTCATTAAATACACAAGAAAAAGTAAATTTTCTATTTAGAACAAAGTTTGAGTAACTTTAAAACAGTTAGAAATCATAATTAAAATATCTATATCATTACTTAGTTTTTTTATTTATCTTATTAAAAACCTGTAAATTGCCTGATTAAAATTAAAAAAATAACTGCCTGACAAAACAAACATGGAGAATTAGTTTTGAGAAGAAGGAAATACTACTGAATGATTACTAATTAAATACATAATATAAAATTAAATTAATACAAAAATAAATGTAGTCATTTAAATTTTTATAATTTAAAGTCAAAAACAAAAATTAATTTAGAAGTCAGTTTACCATCTGTCCTTATTAGGTAATTTTATTAATTTATTATGCTACATATTATGTATAGAATTAAACAATAAAAGTATATGGTAGAACTAATAGTAATAAAATGTAGTACATACTGTATTTATAATCATCATAAACTGCCCATATAGTTAAAATGTACAGATACAGGTTATTATATTATATCTAACAGACAATAGAAGATAGAAATTTACAAGTAACCACTCTTAATTCAGGAACTGCTTATTTTTATTAGTAAAACTAGTAAATAACCAGGACAATAATTACATTGAAAATTTACAAGAAAATTCTTTAAAAAAATTTTGATAATAGGTTAATAGAAGAAAACACAAGGCTTCTTCATTTTCCTTTCATCCTATGTCCTTTTTCACACTCCCTGAACAAACAATCTTTTAGTGGAGTTGACCTTTTATTACAGGATTTTATCTGCCTCAATATGTAAAACATAAATTTTTTTTTCTTCTTCTGTTAACTTATTGTGAACATTTTTAAATAATCTTCTTGTAAATTTTTACGTGCTTATTTTTATTTACAAAACATTTTTGACTTTACATTTAATTATCCTCAGTATTACCTAATGAACAACTCTTTTTGCATACTGAATGTTCTTAGAATGTCATATTAATCAAATCTTATAAAATGTAAAAACACACCACACTAAGCAAGGTTACAAAATTAATTTTGAAATCAAATCTTCTGGTAATTTGTTGCAATATACTGACATAGGAACTATGCTAGTTCAAGGATGGAAAAAAGATCTAAACATTTCTATTTTTATAGCTAGATTTTTTCTTTACACAAAAAACACTTTTCTTAGTTCTTGTTTTGAATCTTGTTATAATTTTTTTAAAAATAATTCTAAGCACAGTCTTTTAAACACAATGCAATCACCTCTACCACAATTTAATATTTTTCAAAGTTTTATAAGAGATTTCATTTTTATTGTTATTTATTTTTGCCTAATTTAATATTTATCTTCAATATTCTATTTATCAAAAAAATTCTGATTTGAATTAAATATTTTTAATTGAAGTATTTACTATATGTGTCTTTTGTGATACAAGATCTGATCAAAAAGTATCAACCTTAATTTTTTTTTCTTTGCAAGCTGGGGAGACTATGTTGTCATGTGACCTAGAACTCTACTCCATGTGTGTGAATTTTGGCAAACTTGTTCTATCCTGCAGTCACTGTCACATTAGTAATTTGGTAGAACATGACGGATCCTGATTTCATGTCAGAGATGAGACCTGGGTCTGCAGGTATGACTTTGAGACAAAGGCACAATCATCCTAGTGGAAAATGCCATGGTCTCCACAGCCAAAGAAGGCATGACAATCTGCAGCAACATAAAGGACATGATGACTGTTTTTCAACCACCAGGGTCTAGTTTGTCATATGCTCTCAAGGTTGAACTGTGACAAAGGAGTACTACCTGCTTTTTTTTGTCACCTATGCAGAGGCATAGCTACAGTGGAGCAGTTGGAGCAAACTGCTCCAGGCACACGAATCGTGAGGGCACCAAGTTAGAAAGGACGAAATAAAAACTTGTAAAAAAAATTTGGATTTAATAATTAATCAATTAACTATTAGATTTGAATCTGTTTGACAATTATGTACACTCTTTAAGTGCTTATCACCAGCATATCTTGTCGCATCATCCGATAAAAATATTCTGGAAGGATCAGAATTGTTACAATCGGCATATGCCTCTGACATCTCGCCTAGTTTTGGATCTCAACTGCTTTGATTTAAAATGTGTTTTTATACTTAGGTAAAAACATTACTTCTATACATGAAGTTGCTGAACTACTTTTAATTCACAGTGCAGCCTCAAGTAGCTTCTCCAATATTATTGTAGCATGCTTCATTTTTTAAAATTTTACCAGCGACGACAGCTATAGCATAACAAAGTTTTTCAAAACTAAAATTAATCAAAATCCATTTAAGAAGCAGTATGTCACAATGCCATTTTAGCTCTGGCTACTATATTAATTGAAAAGACAATAGTTTGTCAACTTGATCTGGAGAAAGTGATTGATCAATTTGCAAACGAAAAAGTGAAAATACAACCATTTTGAAGTTTTTTTTAAATATGTATTATTATGTATTTGTTACAAAACTAAACTTGCATACATTTTGTCAATACGGTTTATATTATATAAACTCTTAAAGAATTATATAAAATACAAAATCTTAAAGAATTATATTTTGTTTTATTATATTTGTATTTATTAAATTAAATATCTTATTGTTGAAATGCCTTGAATCTCAAATAAATTGTTATTAAATAAGGTTTTAAATCGAAATAGTTGGATATATGTTTTTAAATTAAATGTTCAAAATAAATTTTGCAAGACATCTTCTGAGCAACAAAGGGGCGCACTTGCTCCAGGGCGCTGAATATGTAGCTATGCCACTGTACCTATGAGATGCTGTTACAACCACAAAAAGATTAATACTAATGCAATGAAGCACCTGATGGAGATCCTGATAAATGACTTTGAAAAATGTTTCCAACAATGGAGACAATTCCAACAAATTGCTGGGAGAAGTGTGTGAACTCAGAAAGGCCTATTATTAAGGAGACTAGTGATTGAACCAAATAGATATTAAGGCATTTATTTTTTTATGACCTCAGGTCAAATACTTTTGATCAGATCTTGTATTGTGAGCAATCTAGGCAATTGCCTACAGCAGTGTTTCTCAACTGGGAAACAACTCAAAATAAAATATTAAAATTATATGAAAGCAATTTAAAATTTCAATAAGTAAATTATTAAAATATTATGTTTAAATAAAATGCAAAATTTTCTTATCAAATTAAATTTTGAACCTAAAATGTTTTGTTCCTTTTTCACAAGTTTCGTGAATCCAAATTAACAATGTTTGTTTGAGTTTGGAATATTGAGACTGGGCTGAATGCCCAGCTACAATATCCACTAGGATCACAGAAGATGAGATTATTCTCTCTAATGTCCAGGAATAAAGCATTCCTTTGACAAAATTACCATTTACCTTTAAAACAGCCCACCTCTGCTTAAAGATGTATTAAGCAGTACCATTGGTAAAACTGCTAGAAGACATGATGTATTAAGGGTCATGGTTCCAGTATTGGTGGATACTGGAACCATGACCCTTAATACATCATGTCTTCTAGCAGTTTTACTAATGTTTTCAACATTGTCCAATGCATCTTTTTGAACTCCATTGTGTAGTTTTTACACATTTTTGTAGTAATCTGATTGTATCACTACTCAGTGTTACCAGAAAACTTCTTTATAATTACTCTAAGAGTCAAAGAATTACCTTAAACTAGGATTTATCAACTAGTGTGTTGTAAGTGGATCATTAAAAATTCTTTTTTATTTAGTCAATGGAAAGTTTTAACATTAAAATGTATTGTTAGAGGCTCACTATCTGAATCCTAAACCAATATACTTGAATAAGTTATACTTTTTTTCCCATTCCTTAAGCAATCACATTTCTATCTCTTTCATCATTTCTGTATTCTCACTATTTATTTATTTACTTAATAACTTGTTTGTTATTCAATTCTTGATATTTTTATATATGCTCTATGTAATTATATTGATTCAATGAAATTAATACAAAAAACACAGTTATAAATGATTAGTTAACTATTTGGTTTTTATGAAAAGAAAAAATAAAGTAAAACAGAAGATAATCTTTTAAACCACAAAACACTTATTTTTATCAAATGTTTTTATATTTTTATTTCAGTACTTTCCATCAAGCTGTAAAACTGATTTTACAGTAACTCCAATAAGATTTTATACAAGTGTTAATCAAAATTTAGCAAAAAGTAAAACAAATTAACTTACAAGCAAGATTGATTTTAAAAACAAAGAAATAAGATATTTTCCAAGCAATATATAATAATGTTTACTAAATTTTCTTGGATCGCTTTATTTACTGCAGGGAAATCTTTAAAACATACCCTAAACTTTAATTCAAAAAATCCAACTCTGAAAATGGTAAAAAATCCCTAGATTTATGGTAAAATTCCCTAAATTGGCAACCATGTCACTAGCATACACACAAATACAAAAGGCTTCTCCTTACCATATAAATAAAAAAAATTGTGACTTGATCTTTGGCACAGCAGTGCTGTGCTCTTATAAACAAAAGATGGCACATGCTCTTATTTGTGCAGAAATACAGTAATTTACAAAAAGTTAATTTTGCTGATATCTTACTCATGATCTAATTAATTGATGAGAATTTCAAAAAATAAATCTTCTGTCAATTTTAAGCTGGGCCATAGCAAATGAAATAATTTTTCTTCTTGAATGTAAGTAAATTAAAACTCAATTATTATAAATTTAACATTTATTCTATTGTATACTACTTGAGTAATAGTCAATCCCATGTAAAAATCGACCCTAGTATTTCATGGACATGTCAACATTTACCAGAATTTTTTTCATTGAGAACAAACATGAAAATTAAATATAAAAATTCCTTGTAATTCCAGTTTCATATCTTTAAAAAACTGTTGCAGAAAACAGAGTGCTTTTTCTGAAACTTTTACTATCACACCTGAAATATGGAAGTTGATAAGAATTTAAATCTACTTTTAAAGTCATACTTTGATCCCCTTGGCATGATAAATTACATTGCTTCCTAGCTGGAAGAATACCCTGTGTTATTAAAAAACAAATAGCTGCATTTTTACTTGTAAAGAAAGCAATTGATTATTTTATTTTCATGTAAATAAAAAAATTTTGCTTTCCTAGAGAACAACCTAGAGGCCAGTTTTCTATATGAGTGCCAAATTGGTAATATCACTGTAATTCATTGTTTTTGTTTTTATTTGTTTAGAGATCAGTTGGGCTTTTGCTACTGATTCAGTACTTTGGATTCTAGCTTGAATTTCAGTATCTCAAAAGTAGTATTTATGTAATAGTTTACCCCATAAATTTAATCTTAATAAAAAATGTTTCATATAGAGATTCAGATATAAAATATTATTTTATATTTATGTAAAAATTATGATGAGTTATTAAGTTTCTGACATATTTTAAATTTTAATATTAATTTTACAAACTATCATATTTAATCACTTATTATTGCATTATTTTTTTTTGTATCAAATTCATTTATCAGGTTCAATATAAATAAAAATTACAGTGGAACCTTGCTTAATGAGCACTTTGCACGAGTATTTTGCATAACGAGCGATGAGGAGAGGGGAAGTCCCAAATTGTGCGCATGCGGCCTGCTCCAGTCTGTGTTTAGCACTTCTTCCACTAGCATCTTAGTGTCAATTGTGTTCACACATTTTACTTATAAACATCAACAATCATAGCCAGTTATATAATAAACACGCCAAATGATATGCCAAATTCTTGGGTCATTAAATTTAATGACCAATTCCAAATTAAATTTTAGAAATGTTTGAATTAAAAATTAACTACTTACAATTATTAAATTTAATACGAGATGGAAACGTAACTGCCACCTCTAGTCAAATTAATTAATTTCTAATATTTAATTATAGTATTTACATAACCAAGAATTTGGCATATCGTTTGTAGTGTTTATCAAACACATTAGCTGTGATTTTTTTTTGTTTCCACAAATCGAATTCTCACAAAATAAATTTTATAAATTCTTGGAATCAAGTAGTTGTTCAGAATTTTTCACTGAATATACAGTAAGGGATGTGGTTTATAGATGCAAACATTTAAATATTACATTCTAAAGTAAACTATTAGTTTAAAACATAATATTTATATGTTAAAGAATTCTATTCAAAGTGTTCAATCCTGATGATGGCTACACAGATAGTCAAAAGCATTAGATATAATAAAAAATAGTTGCTGAAATAGTCTTTTTGTCTTTAATTTACAATAAAGCTCAATATGAAATAAAAGAATTGAATGTGAAGAAATGTTATCATTTGTACAAAGACTTCAATTGACTTATTTCAATTCTAACTAGAAATACAAGTCTGGAGAGTTTTTACAGATGAAGTCATTGCACATGCAAGGAAATCTGACAGATGGACAAAAGTCCTAACATAAGCACTTCCTCACTATAGTGGAGCATGCTAAAAAGAGCATAAAATTGCACACAACTCAAAATTCATGCAATAATTTTTTTTAAATGTTAGATTGTATATTTCACTTAATTTATTTTTACTTTTCTTTAATTCACATGCTTTAAACCATTCAAATTCAACTATTTCTTAGAAAACTTTTTATAGTGAAATACTGTTTATACATTACATATCTTAATTATTTATAAGTCATCTGGCATTGGCCTAAAACATTCTTATGCCCATCAATAGTTAAATATATCATTAATACATCTAAATTCATTATGCAGTTTCATTTATCTATTGTTTCTTTTCTCTGAAGATAACAATTATTTCAAATTTCTTTTAGAAAATGTACTCATAATTCCTAGAACACATTTTTGTATCTTTCTATATTCGAGAAGATGGAACTCTAACAATAAGCAACTCTACAACTTCCATACTCTTTCCAGCAAATTTTAAAATAATTTGAAAACCTGACACAGATCCCTTAAAGAAGCCGAAAATATGTCACAATAAAATTTTTTTGCTGGAAAGAGTACAGAAGGTATGGTTATTGCTTGGTATGGTTGTACCTTGTACCAATGCTTATTCTTGTATCTTTTTCTTGAAGTTGACAAATTTCTATGAATGGATTAAAGAACACTAAAAAGTGTTTAATGCTACTATTTTCCAATTTTTTTACTCCATCCTGTACCATTCTAAAAAAGTAAAATTGATTTTTTACTTAATAACTAAACCTTCTGTTTATAGTTTTTAGATTTTGATTTAAAAATTATAGTTTTCATATTACTATAAATATTTGCAAATTTTAGTTTAATTTAGAATTTGAAATATTTAATGGTAAATAATAGCTTTCTACAGGAGAAGGTTATGGAATGGTATATAAGACTAGATAAACTTCTGTACAGAAATCTGTTACTGCCATTATGAAACATGGGCATTGACATGAAAATTGTATCCTTTCTTGTTTCAAGAGGACAAGGATCATTTTGCTTAAATAAAAGATATCTGGCAACCCTATATATTATTAATAATTATCTATTTTCAGAATTATTAATAATATATATAACTTAATAGCTCATTATATGGTAGCATACAAACTATCACTAGTATTCTATTATGCTTTTAAAGTTAACCATAAGCATAAAATTAATTCTTGAACAATACAAAAATAATTAAAATTGCAAATTATCTTGTTTAATATTTTTAATAAAACTGAAAAATCCATAAAATATTTATTGATTTAATACTGGATGATCATAAAAGTAATTAGCATCATTATAATTACTGTTAATAAAAGTTTTCAATGTTAATAACTGCTACTTTATAACTGGTTAATATTAGACAATAATAAACACTCCAAAAACTTAACAACCAGCGAGAAAATTATAAACAAAGTACAAACATTTTCGCTGGGTGTTAAACGGGCATTTTCAATATGAGACAATTTCCTATGAATTCATCAATATCCAACATTCAGGGTCAGTTATAGAAATGAATTCTAAACAAAGAAAACTACTTTTTAGATAACACATAAATCAGGTTTTTGTTATTTATATCCAATTTGATATTACATACATACTAATATTTTAAAAACAATTTAAATTTAACTATTTGTCCAAATATAAACTATGGCTTTTGACATGACTAAGAATTAACAATGATGAAATATTTTCCCAAAGGAAAAAATTAGATGACAAAACAGTCTCACTTACAACTTTGACTAAAATTCCATTTCTGCATTTGATTCTTAATGCAGTTATTCTAAATAACTTTCAATATTTGAAACATCCCAATAATTTTCCAAAAAAAATCTCATCAGAAAGTCACTTAAGATAGATTATTAAACATGATTTCTGAATTTTAGACTGTATCTCTTTCAAAATCACAATCTAACTTTTTTTGAATGGAATTTAACTTTTTAATTTTGTAACATGCTCTATTAAAAATTTTTTGTTGATAGATTCAAAAATATCAGCCAATTTACGATAATTCAATTTTTAATTTTCAAACTGATTAAAATCTATCTGAAATTTAATAATACGTAATGTCTTCTACCATTTCAGACAAAATTAGACTTAGTATAGAAATTTAAAACACTTCTGAAACTACTGAAATCTTAAGTGTTAATACCAAATTCCTATTAAATTTCTTATCAAAATATTTTCTAGATATTAAGATTCTATTTTAAATTATTATTCAACCATAAAAAATAAAAATAACTTTAATGCCATTATGTGTAAGTAGTTATAATTTTCATCAACTTATAAATTCCATCTAACTAGTTTTCATTATACAGGTATACCTTGAGTTACGTCGTTCTCGATTATATGTCATTTGTCAAAAAAGTATATGGAAAAATAAAAATCAAGTTTAAGTCATTTTCCTCGACTTTACATCCGTTCGCCACAAATATTTTGAAGTCATAATATCACTAGAAAAGCGTTAAAAGCACATAAAATCATATTAAAATATGTACATTTACAGTAAATGTTAATATAATCATCAAAAATCCTAGAGAACGAAACATGAAAACATCTGTGTTTCTGTGTTGTCGTCTTATTTAGCGATCTTTAAGTGCTCATTAATGGCGTTTTCCACCATAGTTTCGACTTACGTCATTTTTTGACTTATGTTGCCTCTCCTGGAATCAATTACTGATGTAAGGCAAGGAATACCTGTACTATAACAGCAATTTCTTTTAAATGATACAAAGTAGCTTTTACCACAAAATAATGATTACTTCTATCTGAATTATAAATTATTATAATTATAAGAATCATTTTACATCTTATAAACAATTGAGGAATTTCACAATAAGGCAAACAAATTAATGAAATTTGTAGTGTAATAGTTGAATTATAGTATACATTTTTAAAATGAAATATATTAAAAATAAACAAATACAAACATTCAAACCTGAAGCCAAATGATTGCCAAATTATATAGGATTACGTTACTGTTGTTATTAATTAAATGCTAAGTAATTTGGCACCAGAGGTAGGCATTAAGTGCCATCTCCTGGTAAATTTAATAATTACTTTAGAAGGTTCTGAAAGAAAATTGGTCCAGAATGGCACTCAAATGTCCGCTTATCGTGCAATTGCATTGCCAATTATGATACCCAGACCTTCACCTAGTCCTCACTTCCAGAAACTTATTAATTTAATATAATCATTAATTCACAAACACAAGGTGCGTTATTTTTTCAACACTAGGCGATATTCCATTTTATTTAGTCGATACAGGTTGCATGCATGGTACCACATTTCGGGCAATGCCCCTCTTCAGTCAACATAGGGCCAATTTTTCCCTCAAATATTCTTCCTACAACAAAGCTTTTTAAAATTTCTTGTATAAATAAAAGTTTTACCAGTGCAGGGTTTACCTGGAAAACAATTCCTTTACAAGGAATTCCGAAATTTCACAATAAAAGTTTTTTTTTTTTTAAAGATTCATTTACTTACATCAATTAAAGGATAATAGACCACTAGATCTGAAAGATCGTATCATATTAATATAATCATACTCAGTTACTCATTCAGAAAAGTTAGACTAATAATGGTTGTAATATATCTTATAATCGAGATGGATTGATAATAATAATAAGTGTAGAGCCCAAATGATTAGGAGTTGAAAACTGAAATTTGGTACACAGAGTATGTCAAGAGAATGTACAGTACACTAAGAAGGGATTTTTAGAAATTCCATCCCTGCGGGAGAGAGGGAGAGGATTATCCCAAAGAACTTGGCTTCTACCGTACCATTTTAGATGCAGTTTTTTGTGTTTTTAGAAGAAATTTGAACATATTTTTAGACCCATCTAAAAATTCTATTAGCTCAGAAGAGAGGGGGTGACCTAATCCTTACATCCAGTGAAAATGGGTGAGATTGGCTATAATCTAATAATCTTTGCTATCTCTACTTTTTGCTTGAGTAATGTCAGGCTCATCTGCTAGTTCTGATATTATCTGGCAATCTTTTGGCTTTAATGTATTAAAAATATTTGAAATATAACTATTAATAAATTACTACTATTTCAAAGTTTGATCAAAAAAGCTAATATTCCTTTATTAGAAAATATCAATAGTTTGAAATTCAGACACGGAACAAACTAACTTCTAGTTTTGGTCAAAATTCTCTCATAATATTTTAAGATTAAATAACAAAATTTATGCACATAAAATTTTAGTTATAATGAAATTTTCCTGCAAAATTCTGTATTTCATAAATCTGAAATTTTTGATCAGAATCATTTCTAAATTCCTGAAGATATAAGTAGAAATATTTATAAACATTATAGTTGTTCTGTTTTGTTAAGTTATACTATAGTACAGTTATAGAATTTATTTAGAATTCAAACACTTCAAATTTTAATTTATTTTTAAAATAAAGTTGTTGACATTCATGACATATATATATATAAAATGAAAATATTAAATTTGCTTTAACATCAACATTTTTTAAAACCTGTAAGTAAATTTCTGATTCTGTTATGACTATAATAAATAATCTATAATCTTTCTTAAACACAAAGAAATTAAATAAAACATCTTCATTAAATTACTAAATCTGCAAAAATTTAATATTCATTTTTAAATTATTAATTTAAAAATTAATTAAGAAATATTTTTATACTAAAACTGAGAATTATATTTTAATATATTGTGAAGTATTAAGTAACGGTGTAAACTTCTTAATCATAGTTATAATATACCGTTTATTTCAGATTAAATAAATAAAATTGTGCCTGTTAAATAGTTAAGAACGAAATAAGAACTAAGAATGAAATCATTTAATTTTACTATTTATTTTTATATAGAGAATAAGCAAACCTTAAATAATGAATTTAGTTAATGGAAAATATAAAATCTATTGTTTAATAATAGTACACATGCTTAGAAGAAATATGATCTTCTAATCAAACTTTAAATTATAATTATATTTGTTATATAATTTATAAAACCTATTTAATTATTTGATTAAATTATATAATTAAAAGAAACAAAGCATTTTATATACATATACATTTGTATGACAGGATGAAGAATTAAGAATAAAAGTAATCTTATATTAAATCTTGCTTTTTTTTCTTCCTAAATTAAAAGACTATTTATTATAATTTTATAAAGATTTAGGCAATCAAAACTTCTCTGCAGATTCATTTTTGCATTAGTGCTAAAAATAAACTTATACATAATATTCATCATAAGTCTATAAACAGTATATTATAACAATGGCAGAAATTGATATATTTTTATTCATGAAATTTGTGTATAAAATTACATAAATACATGATAAAATATACAAGAAAACAAGAAATATTTAACAAAAATTTTTTTATTAATTGTTATCATTCTGACTAGACACTTATTTCTATTAAATATGATAATTTGTCATAATTGCTTAGAAATTCTGTAAGCCATCTTAACATCACAAGCAATTATCTAATTATAATTTACATACTTTTGTTCAAAATATTCCAATCAGATCAAAATTATACATGTATTATAGGAATGAAATAACTGATAAAGTTGCTTTTCATTCATAAAAGAAAATATGATGATAGACAAAACCCAAAATACCTACCGCTGGACTAACAACTGCTTTCCTTTTCCTTCGTAAGATAGTTGGGTGAGGTTTCCCTTCTGAAATTCTTGAACTCTTCCCGTTAGGACTAGTCGAGATCAGATCCATTTTTTTTCATTAATACACAATATTTTAACTAATCTAAAGATTTAATAATGTCTAACAGCTTAACTTACCCAATTTTATTCGACATACTGCAAACACGCGGTAACTTCGAAGTCCTAACTGCAAATGTAAAATACATAATTTTGGCGGGATATAAAAATTGAAAGTGTCTAACATCTAAATACGTAATGGTAAAATATATAAAACCCGATTAATAATTAACTAAATGGTAAAATAACTAGCGAAAAAATCTCCTGATAACCGTCGATTATTTTATAAGCGCCAAAACTTCCATCATAAAGACGAAAGGTAGAAGTTTTTTATAAAGTTATGATATATATTTAACCGATCTATTTTTATTTACTCCAAGTATTCCGAATAGTACTAAAACCTAGGATTTATAATATATAAACTAAAGTAAAGTTTTGCAATATATTTATATATATACTCGACCGTACCTACGAACAGAAGAGTTTTCAGCGTGTGCCTCTTCTCGCCTTCCGCTCCAAAGTGAACGGACTGGAACCAGACGACCGCGCCAAAAATTTCTCATCCGTCCCCCCTGGAACATGAATGACGTTGTTCCGATCCCTCAGACATTCTAACTTTTAACGACGATCCTTATTTTTGAATAATTCTATTTATTTTCTTAAATATTTCGAATTGTTTTTTAATGTTGGATATCGTTGACCTCTCTGACCTTATTGTTTCTTTTTTTTTCTTATAACGACATTTTTTAAATTATTTCTCGATTAGTTGCATTAATATAATTCTTTACACGGAATTTTTCTTCTATTTTTTACGGTATTTGGTTGATAAAATGGTAAAATGTTCGTCGTCGACGACCGTTAACATCTGCTTGTTATTCGTTCCTTTTTGTAATTTTTTGATAAATTTGAAATTCTAATCTCTTCAGTTTAATAAAATAATAACGGCATTTGTTTTAAATTATTTGGAAATTTCAGAGAGGATTATTATTTTGTTTTTTTTTAAATTCGTTTACTGATTTTCATTCATTCATTGATCGTTTCGACTCAAAATTAACGTTTTAAATCGTTTAAAATTTATATTTCGCGCCTTATTTAGCGTTTACAACGAAAACGCTTCGCTTCCTACACAAATTGGTATTTGTAATTTATTTTCCGATCTATTTGAATTATCAAGACGTCACAATATCATTTCGAGCAGCTGATCCGAAAACTACATCAATGGCCATCTTGAATATAATTACGCATGCGTGAAAGGAAAAACGTTTGACGTCAAAGCCACTCTTCGCCGATTGGTAAGAATCGTTTCCTCTCATTGGTTAGCTTCCTTAAGTTGAATTTTATTGGCTACTTTCAGCGCAAAATTTAAATATTTATAAACCATGTGGTTTAACACGTGCTAGAATTTGACAGCTGAGAGAATGTAAACATTAAAGAAGTTTCTATTCAATGTTGTTATTTTTATACAGAATTTTTTTTTAAATTAAAAATTTTAATTGAAAACATTGTAAGAAATAGTAAAATATAATAATACATATTTATTATTAAATAGATAGTTTTATGTAAAACATTTATTTTAATTATAAATTTTGTAAGTGAATTATAATTTTCATCTTTTTACATGCTAAGAATTTATTTTATTGTCTATAATAGTTTAAAGATGTTTAAGTGTTTAAATAGTTTAAGTGTTAAAATGGGTCTGTTCAAATTAAATCAGGCATGACTCAATTACTGTATGACTAAGTGAAAGGATCTCTAACAGTATGGTTCCTGAGTTGAAGAATACCCTAAGGGTATTTCTAAGAATTACTAAGAATCATTGTTATATATTAAAACTTTGTTTTACAACTAAAAGGTTCATAAAATAAGTTTATGTAAAAACACTTCACTTTAAATTCTACAGAATAATTTTGATTATATTTTCTTTATTGAGAGTTATTTTTAAATAAATTTAAATAAATTATGCATTTAAAATTAAATCTTAAAGTCATTAACTATTCAATCTCTAAAATACTTAGAAAGAAAAGATAAGACAAATGAATATAACAAATTGTATTTTAGGAGTAATTAATCAAGTGAGTCATGTAAGAAAATACTTTGATAGTAAATAGATATAGAGAGTTATTTGTAGAACTACAATGTAAACTAGCTTCTCATTTCTAATGGGCCCACCTGTTAATTGTTTACAGTTTAATGGAAGAGGGAATGTGAAAAGCATGCCATTATATCTGATGGGGATTGGGGCATTGTATATGTAAGCTATTTTTAATATTAGTGACAAACAAATTTCTTCTTATATAATCCCACTTACTAGTCATGTGAATAAACTATCAAGTTAAATAAGTTTCTGCAAATATTTTTCATTTCTTCAATGTCAGTCCATAAACTATTGTACACATAAAGGATTTGCCAAAGTACACGATTCTATACAATAAGGAAGGGTCAAAAGTAAATCAAAAATTGTACATGCAATTAATGAACAATTTATATTCAATGCTTGTACAGTATTTATATTAATTCTTCAAAGATGATCTTTTATTGTATTAATATACTTTGTAAAAATTTTAATATCTGAATTTATTTCAGAAATTTTCTTAATATCTTGCAAAATGAAAGTTGAAACTAGTAATAATTTTCAGACAATTTGTGCAATATAAAATTATTAAATCAGCTTCTTATAAAATCTATATGTATGAAATTCTTAATTGAAACCAATATATTGTAGATGAAAGTTATACAGTATACAGGTGTACCTCTGGTTACGTTGTTCTCAATTACACATCGTTTTAAAAAAGTATATATATATGAAAAAATAAAAATAAAGTTTAACTCATTTTATTCGACTTTATGTCTGTCCGCCACAAATATTGAAGTCGTAATATCACTAGAAAAGCGTCAGAAGCGCACAAAATCATGTTACTATACAATAAATAAAAATAAAAGTATATAAAATCATATTAAAATACGTACAATTACAGTAAATGTTAATACTGTACATCATAAATCCTATAGAATGAAATATGAAAACATCTGTGACTCTGTGTTGTCATCTTATTTAGTGGTCTTTATTGGTAAATTTAACATAAATTAGTTTATTTTCTACTATCGCAAAATAATTTTAATAACTGTATTTGTTATTTAACCTTACGAAATCATTTTATTTTATAATGTCTTAGAGCAAACCACATTAACAAATAAAGCGTCTGCAATGTACTGTAAACATCACCAAATTGTAAACATGTACATTTACAAGTATGTACGTACTGTATTCGTAAATTTAGATAAATTTTAGTTTTTAATATAGTACAAAGTAATTTGTTTTGTAAGCTTAAAATAGATTCTTATTAACCATATATTATTAAAAATGCATTAATAAATAAAGTACAGAACTGGGAATGGTTATTTGTGGTTTAGCCTAGTGACAAGTAAATTCGACTTAAGTCGCCTCTCCTGGAACCAATTACCGACGTAAGGTGAGGTATACCTGTATTGTAAAATATCAATGTTTTATATAATTATGCATACAAAACTAAATTACAGTGCTGATTAATTACAAACTAATTTAGAGAATCATACCTAAATGCAAAATTTCCAGCAAAGAAACATCCAAATTCAAGTAGTGGCCAAAAATGTTCAAATATTGAATTTGGGTGTTTCTTTGCTGGAAATTTTTGCATTTAGGTGTGATTCTCTACATGTACAGTTCCAGTTTTCTGGTTGTTTATTACAAATTAATTAATTTTTAAATATAAAGTTTGAATACTTTATATTTAAAAATTAAAATGTAGCTTAAATTTTTAAAAGATTAGAACTAATAATGCACTTATAAATTAGTATAAGGCAAAACAAATATTCCTTTGTTTATAGTAAGAATATTGTTTATGCTGATGTAAGCTAACAATCTGTAAGGAAGTCTAAAAGTAGTCTGTTAAGTATGAAAAAATTATTAAAAGTTTTTACAATTTAAACAATTTGTAAAGTTTTAAAATTCTAACTTCTTCAATTTGGAAGTTGTTTCAGAATGTAAATGATGATGGGTAGGATTGATGGGATAAAGCAATGTAATACTTGGGTGATCTACCATGGGGAGGTACCTTCCAGATAAACTTTTATTGGAAACTGGCTTCTCTTTAGGTGTTAAGACATGAGAAAACCTGAAAAACAATTTGGCCTGTTGGTGAGCCACAAATCTGCAATCAATCAGCAGTGTTCAGTGGCTTAGATGATAAACTGAGATTCAAAAACAGTTTTGTTAAATAAAAGTAAAAACTTTTCTGATTAGTCCTTTTTTTAATGAATATGAAGTACTGTACTTTTTAAACTTAAATGACCATTCAAGCAAAAACAACTATATAATAGTTTGAATGGCTTAATTGTAAAATCTCATAATTCTACTTTTGACTGATCATAAATTTTGTCTATCTTACGAAATAATAAAAGTTAATAAATATAAAATTTTCATCTTATTCAACCTCAGCAGAATAATTCAAAATAAATTAACAAACATCTTTTTAGGCTGCTGGGATTTGCTTTTATTTTGCTTATATAAAAGTGAAATAAAAGCAAATCCCAGCAGCCTAAAAAGGTGTTTGTTAATTTATTATGAAATTTTCTTCACATTTATAAATTAATTTCTGGAGAAAAAACTAAAATTTTACATTTCTATAAAAGTAAATTATAATAATAATCTTAATTGCAAGATTTTTCATATGTACAGTACTTATTTATGATGCATTATTATGGTTTTATAATTCATAAGAAATAATAAATTACATCTTTGTTTAGCAGTATTGAATTAATTTTATAGCAATTATTAGTATCCATGTTTTAAAATTCTTAGATAAAATATAATGAAACTGTTTAATATTTTCAAATTTAAAATAATGTAATACGGAAATTCTATTGATTTCTTTGTGTAATTAAAGATGTAATTTTGCCTAAATAGTCTATATATTCTCACTTCAAAATAAATTATTTTATCCATTAAATAATTTTTGAAAATGTTTGATAATGACAAATTTTGAGTTATTTTCCAATTTTATAATAATGAAATTTTTTGATAATAGATAGTATAATGGCAAGTTTCATTTAAGTTTACAGAATGACCATAAAATGAAATGATCAAAACTTTCAGAAACCTTAGTTTAAATTTTTATTCAAAAAGTGTCACTATTAAATTTTCTGTCTTAAAAATTCAGGATTTTATTGTCACTCAAATTTTATTCTATTCAAAATCATATTTTTAAACAAAAATTTTATCCATTTAACATCTACAAACTATAATTAATAAATTTTTTTTTATCATTAAGTTAGTTTAGAGTTTTAGACTTATTTAACAACCTTGTTACTTTAAAAACTTAAAATTTTAACTGAAACATATCCAATTTTAATTCATGTAAAACATGTACTGTACTCTGAAACAATATATAACTTCTTTTTACATCTATGTTCTTACTGTTTTACAGTTCTGTTTATATATTGTCTACTTGGACTTGTTTATATAACTTATTATTCATTATCAAAAAACTGGTAAAAAAATATAGCTAAAAATTTTTCATTTCTAGTGTATATTCTAAAATAATGCCAATTTAAGTAATAGATGTTATCTTGTATTTGTTATAAAATAGCAAGTATATGCACTATACATATGTAAGAACTATTTGTAATGTATTGTCAAATCACATTTATATTAATACAGAATAATAATTAATTTTGATTTTAAATCCCCATGCTTGTTATGAATTCAATAAGCATACAAAATTTTATTTGATTAAAAAGTGTTATGGGTTTCATATATCTATCTAAAAATGATAAATTATTTAAAAAATTATCAACTGCAAGTGATCAATAAATCAAGTCCAATTAATACTAACTCTTGTGTAGATCACAAAATGAAAGATATCCATCATATATCTATTCTAAACCACTATTACACTACACTATTATGATGTCTTCCTCATACTAGAAATTTAAAATATTGCTTGAAGATTAATTTATTAGTAAGCAATATCTCAAATGCAAATATTTGGATTTCTTAAATGAAGAATTTCACATAGTTTTTATAGCATGTATGTTTTTTATTTACATCACCACAAATATTTTATATATCGTAATATATTTCACATATATACATAATCAAAATTTACAATTTTAAAAACTACAAATTTTGTAAATCTTCAATAGCAGAATTAATATCCACTTGTTTCTTTTCTGCTGCCATTGGAACGTTTTGAACTTTTACCTGAAAAGATAAATAATTGTAATTTTTAAAATGATTTATAAAAATTACATAACAATAGAAAACAACTTTATACTTACTTTAAGACATTTTGATTTTATTTCTTGGACATTAATAGTATTTTCATCCAACAGCTTCACATTTTCTCTTGTATTCTGCTTTAACTAAATTAAGAAACATGCACAATTTAAATTTTTCATATTAGATTCAGAACCAAAACAAAAAATTTTCTGCTAAAACCAAAAAATAATTTTATCTTAAGATAGAAATATATAATAATTTTATTAACAAAAGTATACGCTAAAATAAAAGAATGCTTAGAACACTACATGCTAAGAAAATTGGGTCTCCATAATTATGAATGTCAATAGTTCGGTATTCATTGTTCTCCAATAAATTTGCAGGTGTGCATAGCCAACATTTGATTCTTTAAATGGTTATCCCAATCAGTCTT
This sequence comes from Centruroides vittatus, assembly GCF_030686945.1. Lineage (NCBI taxonomy): Eukaryota > Metazoa > Arthropoda > Arachnida > Scorpiones > Buthidae > Centruroides > Centruroides vittatus. The sequence continues at coordinate 169,469 of NW_027122102.1, forward strand.
ACAAAATTAATGATATCTATGCATAATTAATGACATTCTATATTTTTCCATCTTTATACTGTATATATTAAGCAATTTTCAACAAAAATTTACAGAACTGTCTTTTGGTGTTAAAATTAACATTAAAAAACAGTTCTGCAATTTTTACTTATAAAATTTGTGTGCAATTTTTTTAATACCATATATACTCACCATATCATATTACAAGAAAAACAAAATTTGAAAATTTTTCAGACACATTATATTTAGTTATTTTAAATATTTTTGTTATATAAAATCAGTGAAAAATAATTTTTGAAAGAATGCTTAATATTTAAGTGAAGAAAATTTTCAATTCAAAAATTGTATATTCTTGGCTTATGATAATTAACAATTTTTAATATATTTTCATTATTTGATCTATGCTGTTATTAGAAAATTCTTTTATGCATTGAAAATAACCATAAAATTAATGAAATCACTTTTGCTTTTACAGATGTATTTGTTTTTATGTTAGTGGTTTTTCAGAAATTTAAAAATTTTTGTGTTTATCCTTTTATGATTAAATTAGAAGACTTATTGCTGCAAAGCATTTTCTTTCATTTTTTATTTAAAAGTTCTTTTTACAACTGTTCCAATAAAAGACAAAGATTTACAAGATTTGGGAAGACTATTAGAAGTTATTATACGAGAGACCTCTGTTTCATCTTTATTACAAAACAAATATTTTATTTTATATTCATTTAAGCACATTTGCTCCAAATTAAAAATCTTATTTTTAAAAAAAATTTTAAAACTCTATTATATATATATATATTTTTTTTTTTGAATACTATTGAAAACTGAAAACAAAATATGTTAAAAATAATATAATTACAAAATAATGAAAAAAGCATGTTTTCAATTTTTTTATTATTTTGAATATAATCTACAGCTATGTATTGTTATTAGTTCTGAATTTAGATTCTAAGCAACTCAGTCATCTCCCAAAAGAATACCTGCAGGTGATGCTGAGGAGGGAAAGGCAGCTGGGGTATGATGTCAACTATACTACTCCATTCTCTTATGCCAACAGCTGAGACTCATTTGAATCCATATGCCAGCTGGGATCTTTTAGTATAGAAAGAGAATATCTTTACCTTACCAGAATTTAAAATTATCTTTTTTTTTGTTAATCTATTGATCAAACTAATAATTACTAAATAACTCAAATTATACAATATTTTACTATAGATTGATTCAGTTATTCAATGTTAATTTTTTAATTTGAAGTTCTATATTTTCTAATTAACATCAATTTCTTTTTTCCTCTGATCTGATAAGGATTTTTGTCTTTCCAGTACTTGTTAACTTTATGTAACATTGAATGCTATGAATGAGTGCCTTTACAATAACCTATATAATATTAAACTGTTAAAAAGTTGTATAAACCTGTAAACACTAAATCTATTATATTTTGAAATAATATTTTTCTTTCTTAAGCATGTCAAAATTGTTGGAAACTATTGGATTATAATATAATCACTTTTAGTATTTTTTTTGTCATTTTACATTTTATAATAAAAACATATATGAAATGTAAAATTGCATAAGATTTTTCTCACTTTACATTGGTTATAAGTCTATCAAAATTTTATGGAATCTCTTAGAAATATTAAAACTGAAACATGCATAAATCATTATTTTATTCAATCTTACATTGAGAATAATATAGAAAAAAAATCTTTAAAAGACTTCATTTTTCGAATCATAAAAATTAAATAGTTAATAATCTATAATTCATTCTTTTTCTTTTTTTAAAAATTAAATTGAATATAACAGTAAGCATATCTTTAGCTTATAATGTATATGTTATGAGCAAAGTGATTAATTGTCATTATTCATAATAGCTAGGCATTATGAATAATAATTAAAATGGCTATGCAGTCTGATAAATATTGATTATTTAGTAAATTGATCAGACATTATGCATAAAGCTACATTCCCTTTGGGCAATTTGATTTTCAAAAAAAGAGTTCACTTTTTCTTTAAGAATTATTTCAAAGTATTTTAAGAAAACTTGCTCATATTATACGATTAATATTAATATAGGTATATTTATTACATTAAACCCTTTATTAATCAACACATACTATATACACTATATAATAAATAGATCATTATTAAAGTTAACTTTGGAAATTACTTTGCATGTAGCATTCAACAAAATAATTTACAAAAATTTCATTTACAAACTGGAATATTTTTGAAAATAAGGGTATTATTAACAAAATTATATAATTTCATCATAAAAAATCAATTTAAAGGAAACATTTTGAATGTCATTTTGGTATATGGTATAAAAAAAATGCAATATTTTGTCAGATGATCACTTCTCAAAGTATCATTATCGAGATCACTTTGCCTGACAAATGATAGCAGTATTCATATTGACCAGTCAATGTGATAAATTATGATAAATAACATAAAATTTATTATAATGCCCATATTAATCACTTAGTCCATTACGTATAGAACCATAAGTGACTAATTCTAAATTTTGCAGTTTTCAATAATAGAGCATTTATATACAGTGGAACCCCAGTTAACGAACGCCTCGGTTAACGAACTTTTATTTTGCAAAAATTTTGTCTCGGATAACGAACTTAATGGCTTTTTGTGGCAAATTTGTAAGCTTGCCAACTTTTAGGGGAAATCAGTTAATAGTGCATCAGTGATGGTCTAGGGTCCATTCGTACATTGGCGGTGGTGGTGGTGGAGGTGACAAAGATGACAAGTATTTTACAGTGAAAATCATTAGTTAGAACGGGGAGATGCTTACATATTTCAGGTAGTTGGAAATGGTTTATCTACAGTATTTTCTCTCGGCAATGAGGAGCGGCATATCACTGATCCTACGATAGTGCAAGCTGATCAGTCGTAGCCCCTGCAGCGGACGAGATGGGTTTGCTCGGTCACAGAAGCGATTGTAGGTGATGGAGCTGCAGTGACTGGAGCAGTCAGCGAGACACAACACAAATTTTAGCCGGCACGACTTCAGGCTTAATCCAGATGAAGATGACACGGATTATTCGCTGTAGAATTTCTAGGAGAACTGCGTTTTGACCTTGAGATTTGGGGTTTTTATAGTATTTCTTCCTTGAATCTCACTTTTTGATTGCTCCTGCATCCCATTCCTCACTTCCCGATTGTTTTCTTCTTTGTCTAATTTAATGAACGACACTGCAATATCGCATTTTAGAAAAATTTTGATTGAAAAAGTAAGACAATCAACTGTAGACCACTTTCTTGTTCCTTATCAAAAGAGACCTAGACTCGAAGAATCTCCCAATGCAGATCTACCCGATATTTTTATGAAGAGGATTCCCCTTCCAAGCATTAAGCTCCGTAGAAACGAAGGTATATACAATGCAACTTTATTAAATAAAGTTTACATATTTGTTGCTGTAATGATAGATACTATGTTTTCCTATATATTCATAGAAAAAACCCCATTTTACAAATAAAATTACAAAAATACCGATGATTAGAATGGATTAATTGTATTTGCATTAATTTATATAAGAAAAATTGATTTGGTTAACGAGCGGACTCACGGAATGGATTAAGTTTGTTAACCGGGGTTCCACTGTATAATAAATTTAACCAACCCATTAATTACCTCAAATATCAAACAAATAACCAGGTTCCTTTATTGGATTATTAAGGCTAAATAATTACTAAATAATTTGGCAGGAGATAGATGGTTAGGCTGCCATTTCTTGTTAAATGTAATTTATTTATAATTATTACATTTATCTAGAAGGCTAACTGCATACCTCCTGCCAAATTACTTAGCCTTAACAACCTGATAAAGGAATTTGGCTGTTTGTTTAATAACTGAAATAGAGTATTCCTATTATATTCAACATGTTCTACTTGAAATCAAAAGCAGATATGTGACAGCAGAATATATTTAAAAAAAAAAAAAAATACATAAAATAGCATATTTTTGGTTGGTCCAATTTTCAAATCTCATTTTCTGAAAATTATTGTGTCACAGTTGCTTACAGTTCTATACCCATAATATGTATACAGTAATACCCCAAGTTACATAAGTAATGCAGACTGTAGACCTTTACATAACTCAAATTTTATGTAAGTTGAATTTGTAAATTGCTTAAGTGTAACTATATGATTAATAACTCAATACTGTATATATTATTATATGTGTACTGTACATATATTATTTGTATAAAAGATTTGTTTACAAGAAAGAGTGCCCTGTGCACTTGCGTATGTGCTTACAATTTGACAGAAAAGTAAGGGATTAGCAGAGCAAGGAAGTAATAAATTGGTACAGTGCAAAAGAAAGAAAGGAAGAGAGAGAGAAAAAGAGAATAATTGAATAAATGTTTGAAATAGAATAATTCTTTGTAAAATTACATGTTACTCTATTCAGATTTTTTTCCCAATTTTTGAAATTTACATTTTATGTAACTGTGAAAGTTGCATGTTACATAACTTGGGGTATTAGTGTATTTTAATATATGTTGAAGATCAGTTTAACATGAAATATAAAAATGATGTTGTTAATTTGTTACTCTGAAAATGAATGAAATTTGATAATATACAGAATTTCAAAATATTTGTAAAGATTAAAAATCAAAATAACTTAACCTGAACATTTTTTTTTTACAGCATAAGACACTAGACACACCTTACACACTTTTCCAGCAACTAAACTTAATCAAAACAAATATTTTTGGCTTGATTGATAAGCCTTCATCAGTTCACAGACAAATTTAAATCAATTTTGACTAAATTTAGTTGCTGGAAAAGTATTGTATATAAGGTGTGTCTAGTGTCTTCTTACATTGGATAAGTTCCAGCTTAGACTACAGTAGAGCGTCGATAAGTGGAACGTCGGTAAGTGGAATGGCCGGAAAGTGGAACGATTTTCAGTCGGACTGTGTCGTGCTGAATCGAATGTTTTTGATACTAAATTTACTTCTAAAGTATAATTCTCATGTTTTTTATATTCTTTAATATATTTATTTTGTTTGTACAAAATGCAGAAATAATTTTTAACGATACGATAGCCTCGATGATTATAAAAATTTTCGTTAGGCTTAAAATCGACGAAAATTCAACACAAAGCGACACGCAACGGAGAAAAATTCAACAGGAAGCGATACGCAACGGAGAAAAATTTGAACATCGGACAGGTTAATGTATTTTTTTGTACAAAGTCGGAAACTGGAACAAATCATTAACTGGAAGGACCAGTCCCCAATTGGTTCCACTTATCGACGCTCTACTGTATTATTGATTTTTTTACAGCTTTACCTTTTTTTTTTACAAAGGTTGTGCCGATACATTAATAGTGAAATGTAAATTTTTAAATTTACACCCAAAAACTAGATAATAAATTTAAAAAAAAAAACCTTTAAAAATTTTTATACAAATTAAACTGTCAATTCTGTATCTTATTACCAATTTTAAAGTATTTTCATTAAAAGAGTATGCCAAATCATCTGCCATATTATTAGATTATAATAAGACTAATTTAACAATTATATAAAGTAATTTCTCTACAGGCGGACTTAAATCCATCTCTAGTCAAATTGGTTTAAATCTGCAAACCTGATTTAAAAATTGAGTTTGTGGATTTATTATTTGTGTAGTAATATAAACAAAAAAATATCTTGATATGAGCACTTATTTTTAATAGTTCTATTAAAACTAGGATTTTCAAAAGTCTCAATATTATTTTTATTTGGTTTATTTTAGTTTACAACAATGAAATTTATCAAAATAATGAAACTGTTTTGCTTCAAAATGATATTTATATTCTGATTTCTCTATTTTTAGTTCTTTGATTCCATTATATTCTAATAAAGTCAGTTATTAAATCAAATAATATTAGAAATAATTTAAAAATAAAATCTTAAAAACTTTCATATTTATCTTTATTTAAAATTTACAAAATAGTTTTATAAATGCATTATAGAATTCATAAACTGAAATGTTTGTATAAATAATTATAAAATATGATTTAAGATATTTTATCTAAACAGTTTTCTACTGTTAATATTTATAAAAATAAATCAGAAAAAAAAAAGATAACAGGAAATCCTGCTGGAACATTGATAGTTCTTCTAAATAAAATGTTTATTATGTAAATATTACCTCAAATTAAATAAAAAGAAGCTTAATATTTAGAATTAAATCACTTTAGATTTATCTAAAGTATATTATCAAAAAAATTTAAGTTAATTCAATTCAAAAATATCAGTTTTACAATAATTTTTAAATTAAATTAAGAGAGATTTTGCTTATTTATAATCTTATATACTAAAATATTTCATAGAGCATGTTTAAAATTTTAGAGAAGTGATTTAATTATTATTGATTATAACTTGAAAAAGCAAATGAAAATTTTTACTCCATAATGTAAAATTCAGGTATATAAGTAGTTTATAATAATAAAAAAAACAGTAATTAAAGAAAACTAATTAATATTCAGTACAATTAATTTTGAATGTTTAAATTATCAAATTCATATAAATCTCAAAAAAAAAAAAAAAAAAAATTTAGTGTTTGACGTATTTTGAAACCGCGTTGGTAGTTGTTGTTAGTTCTTAAACACTATGCCAAGTGTCTGTGTCCACACCTTAATGTTCATCTTATTTTATTTTAGTCGATATTTAGTATTCCTGCTTTTTATTTTAATCACAATAAATATCAGAAATGTTATAATATTTTAATAGGTTAACAAGATAACCTAATATATAAGTTAAATTTATATAAGATTTAATTATTCAAAATTTTAGCAAGTGTAAGAACAAATGCTAGTACAATGAAATTATCAGCATAATACATTTATTTCCAATCCCCCAGTAATTTATTATGCATCTTTAATGTAAAAATTTTTCAGTATAATAAATATTACTAAAACAAAAATTTCAGTTTTATATAATATACTTTCAGTCCTTTACACAAGAATGTGATCATTATAACAAAATCTGTAAATATATAAATTAGTTATCTTCTGTTAACAATGGTATTGCTTTGACTTTTATCATGGATTTGTATCATAATTGCAACATGAATTTTAGTCATAACTGTAAGTTTAGTTTGTAGTGTAGTGTCATTACTGTACAATTATTGAAAAAGTTAATCTTGTCTCTGTCTAATACTATAGAGTTAAATAAAGTTGAGATTATCATTTTTGGTGCAGTCAACATGATATGAATTTTTATAAAATGAAAGGATATGCCAGACAGAATATTGGAATGCTATGACACAATTCAGGAATTTATGGAAGTTTTGATTACATATGCAGTACAATTAAAAATTACAGATTTCTTTTGGCAATAAACAACAGCTATCTAGAGCAGCAGTGGCGTGCCGGTGACATTTTATGACAGGGAAGCTGTGTTTCTGTAAGAAGCCGACTTCCAGGGGCAATCAGTTAATTGCGCGTCAGTGATGGTCTAGGGCGGTGGTTCTTAACCTTTTTATACTCGCCGCCCACCAAATATTTCATAATTTTTTTGTGACCCCCATTTTTTAATAATAATTTATATTTGATAATTTATCTATAATAAATTGATTTTTTTATTATTGCTTTATTTTTTATATAATAAATGTAAATCATAACTTTATTATTTCATTATCTATTTAAATAACATTCAAACTTCACAATTAAACATGAAAACTCATTAATTTTTAACAGAAAATAAAATAAGAAACATGTCGATAAATCGATCCAATGTCGATGCTAAAACTAAACTAAAACTAAAACGCCCACTTGTCGTAAGGATTTTGCATAACTTTTGCAAAAATATTTAAATTTTCAAAGCCTACTATTTTTCCTAATTATTTTTAAAATTCCAAGCATTAATAGTTTCTTAAAATTGCTTTGGAATAAAAGAAGTAAATACTGCGGTGTAAGTAGCATATTTGCATTTATTTCTTCTGTACTAACAAAGTTGTATGTAGGAAGAAATACAAAATAAATAAATAAAAACTAAATAGGAAAACTTTATCTTTCTTATTTCACTTTTCAATACGATATTCGGATTATACATCAATTTTCTTTTTATTATATTCTGAAGGAAATTTTGCATAATTTGGCGGCCCCCGGCAAACTTCTTATGGACCCCCAGGGGCCGCGGCCCCCCTGTTAAGAATCACTGGTCTAGGGTCCATTCGTATTCATTTGTTCGATAAGCCAGTAAAAACTGTAGACTTCTCTAAATGTATTTTTAATATCACAATTACATTCTGAATCGCTAGCCACGATATAAGGGCTAAAATTAAAAATAAATTATAAAAACTTACTCGGTGAAATAAAATGTGCGGTGGATATACATACCTGGTACAATGTATTGTTCGATTGTATTATATATACTTTTAAAGAAAATTATAATTAAAATATAGCTTTGTAAAGAAACGTACATAAAAATAACATAAAATATTCTTTACTTTTTAAATCTTAAAACAATCCACTTAGTCAAATATCTTGATACGAGTAGCTAATGGATGGAACTAGTGACGGTCCAGGTAGGTGTGTAGTGAGTGTGTGCGTGCCAAATCCCGAGGGTGCCGATACCGGTCAATGTCAAATGCCTCTTTTGTCGCATCACTAGTATATCTTAAAGGACGCCACAGGGCTGTTGTAAATTTTAAACGTTTCTCACCGTAGCTGTAAAAATCTAACTAATTCGTTTTAATACCAGGTGTACACGGAAATCAGTTTCCCACTGTACTGAGCGAGTGATTGGTTCTGTTAAGCTTTTGTTGAAGTAAAATTCTGGCTCTTTCAACAGGGTTTTATTTATGTCCCCATTCCCTAATCTCTTAATTATTTAGTCACTTCTTAAGTAGAAATAAGTCGAAACCAGTTACTTTGTACCTGAATATCTGTAGTCTTGGGAAAACAGTGGAAAGACAAATTTTTATGACAACGGATATATAAATCGTAAATTTAAGGAAAATAAATTCTAGAGCTTTTTTTTTGTACCATTGTATGTCTCATTCATTAAATTTGGTTGTAAATGATGCTGCCAAAGTAACAGTTAATTTTTAACACTGTACTAAAATTGTACACGTTTTTTCTGCATCCCCTTACAGATGGGACATACTAAATCGTAATATCACCGGTTTAACATTGAAATCCGTAAGTAATATAAGATGGGAGAGCAGAATAAACGCAGAATAAATATATCAAACATTTTAATGGAGTTTTTTTAAACTCCTGTCAACTATACAGAACTATCATAAAAACGTGCCAGTAAACTCCTATCGGTTGGGTTGTTATAAATCTAGTCTAGGGTGGGCAACCCTTTTTATAGCATGGGCCAGAATAAATTTTACGTTTTTTTCCGCGCCGTAGTAGTTAATTGACGCCTTCTTGTGACTCGTAATTTTTTTAGTCTGCAAATATGAAATAAATAAATAAAAAGTTAATTACTACATTTATTTCTCTTATCATTTTCGAAAATTACAAAGAATTGGAAAAATAACTATTAATTAGTTATTTTTCCAATTTAATAATCTATTAAAGATCTCGCGGGCCGGATAGAAACTTTTCACCAGCCGTAGCTGGCCCGCGGGCCGGGGGTTGTCCGCCGTTGATCTAGTCTACTCGTGATTCACATAATCGGGCGAGGGCGGCCGAATATCTAGCAGGCAGGCGGCTAACAGCCCACAACCGGTCCGGGATATAAAATTTGAAGCTTTACGTGTGTGTTGCTTCTACCAGCTAAACTGGGTGAGGTTGGTGCTCTGTAAAGCGCATGCGCCAATGCCTATAATCTGGCTGCTTGGAAGTTGACAGGCAGGTGGCTAACAGCCCACAACCGCTCCGGGATATAAAGCTGTACTCTTTACGAGTGTGTCGCTTCTACCAGCTAAACCGGGTGAGGTTGGTGCACTGTAAACCGCATGTGCTAATGCCTATATAATCTGGCTGATTGGAGACTGACCCGGTTTCGACATTCCTTCCGCCACCGAATTATTCGAATATACAATAGCAATCTTATCGTTTTTTTTTCACATGTAGTATAGAAATTTGTAAAAGATACATAATGCAGTTATAATAAAATATTAATTTTAATTAATTCAAAGTACGTTAAAATATGAAAATTTATATTTTATAAAATTTAAGGGAAGGTCATTGGAAGGTGGAATCGGCGCTTCCATCGCTTCCAATGACGGCACGCCACTGTAGAGCAGCATTTCTCAACCACCAGTCCGCGGAAAATTTTTATTGTTCTGCGTTAAAAACTTTCTTATTCAAAAAAATAATGATAATTTAATAAATGAAAATTTTATGATGTATAAATGATAATAATAATTTTATAATTTACTTCTGTAGTAATTCTTTAATATATAGTAAAGTGTTTTGTTAAAACACCACCGGTCCGCAAAATCTTTTTCACAAATTTTATCGGTCCGCGAGCCAAAAAAGGTTGAAAAACGCTGATCTAGAGAGAGGCATATAATTATTAGTGCTACTATTATTTCATACATCAGCTGTTTGTTCAAGGCTGCTAATTTAAAAACTTTTTAATTTCAAATACAATCTGATAGTCAATCTGACAGTTGAGGCATCAGCTTGTTGTTACAAAGGATTTGGAGTTAAGTCTGTATCAGATCCCAATGTGAACCTGGCTAAACCCATAATGGACACATTAAAGATTCTTTTAGTGTCCACAGAGCAGAATCAAAAAATGAAAAATTCACAAATTGTCAATTCACACTGTGATTTCTGATACAATTCTGAAAGTATAAAATTTGCTATAACTAGAAATACTAAAAGAATTATTATATTTAAAAAAATCCTTGTTCACAAAGATGTTTTTCATCACAAAAAACTACTTAGTTATATGACTAACAAACAGGCTTACTACACACCTAACCTATTTAATTAACTTAACCAAAATGCATTTCGGCCTTATTGGCCCTTATCAGTTGAATGATGTACAAGAAACAGAATATATGGTGACACTTGTCAACATTACAATACACATATAAAAAAATTATTTAAAACGATGGAGTCAGACACCATCTCGTATTAAATTTAATAAGCACATAGAAGACATGCTAGTGATCTTGGGATGGGTATCTCCTATGGGATTCAGCTGTTTTTTAACCTGAGAAATCTCACAAATTTCTTAAAAGTTCACTTTTTTCTTATTTTGTATTAAGATTGAGGAAATTTTGCAAATAGAAAGTATAATTAACTCATAAACTGTCAGAATACATTTGTATTTATTAATTTTAAGCCTGCTTATTAGTTTTTTAAATTTTTGCTTGTTATGGCATGTAACAGATTGTTAATGTTCAATATGTAGCCTATTTATGGCAGGACTAATTTTTAACCATGCCCAGTAGCTTCAATAACTGCATTATGCCAGGTCGTGCAAATTGGGCAAAGATACAAAAGAGTTTGAAGTATGCAAGTATGAAGATTTTCTTCATAAACCTGATTATTATAACCAAATGAACTGCCAAATTATTGGGCTACACGCCTGATGCCACTATTAAAGCAGCCAAGGTAGGCAAATTAAGAATACTAGACAGCAAAAGAAGTACTGAAATGCATCTCAAAAACAAACTAGAAATCTTTGAGGCTACAGGTGAAAAAACACATAACATCTGTCTTCTCTTAAATGCATTAAAGATGATTCCACCCACATCAATTGAATCAGAAAGGGCATTCTCAGTAGCAGGACTTTTCATTATTAAAATAAGAACCAGAACCAGATTGAGTGATTGAAGTATTGACCATCTTTGCTTTTTAAAATCTTATTTTAAAAATTTACAATAATATTTTGTATTATGTTTTATTTAAAAAACAAAAATACTTTTTAAGTTAGAAGTTTGATCTAAGTTCATTTTTCTCTTTAAATTTTCAACTCGATTCAAAGGCATTTTTTTTTGTAAGCAGTTTCCAACAAACTTTAAACTTTTTCTAGTTGTAAAAATTTCTACTTATTTCAAAGGTAATTTTTAATACATATTTTATACAGCATTATTAATATTATCATTTTGGAATTTACAGGATGTATTAAATTACTTAAAAAATGAAAAAGATTTATTTCATATCTTAAAAATAATTAATTATATCCAGGGAAAAAGATCACTTTTTCTCAAAATCTCAGGACAAGTAAAGGACCAGAAAATAAGAACTTGGGACATTACCTAACAAAGTAGTGCAATTCACATCATATTGCTTTGTCACATGCACTTTTGCTACAACCTTGTATCTTGAACACAAAGTCATGAACCTCCATTTTTAATAGCATTTTTGGATTCCTGATTGCAATAAATGGAAAATGGCAAAGTTTTATCAAAATCAATCGATCAAATTTTGAGAATGAACACAATACTGTAAGCCACATAGAAGAGGCCCTGTTATGCTCCACCTCAATTATTTCATATTTCAGTATAAAACATTATCTATATCTACAAAAGTTACCTAATTTTTTATTTATTTTTTAACCAGAATGTAATAAAAAAAATTGATGCTGAGTGCCAAAGGCAAGGATGGGGTTGGATTAAATACATTAAATACTAAATTAAATAATTTTCTTAAATAACCAATTGGTAGAGAATATATGAGGCTTAATAAACTGTAATGGAGCAAACTAATTGATATTACATCAAGAAATTAGGACTTATTTGTGGGATGCATTTCAGTCTTCACTAGAATCCTCCTCTATACCATTAAAAGTAACTTATTATTATGCACTATCTAAAATTTCTCGATATAAATTCCTAACCCGTTATTATCTATTAATTACAGTAATACCTCAGTTTTTGTTGACTTCAGTTATCATCGGTTTCGGTTTTCGTTGAATTTTTCACAAAAAATTTGTCTTAGATTTCATCGGCGTGCTCAAGTGACCTCACTGCTAAGTTTTCAAAAACAACGGGCAACCCACACGTTTTCAGACTCAGTATGGCGTAATTTCTTGTTGTGTGAGCATTACTCCACTATGGCCCACCACTGGCCAATGGTTCTGTTCCCTGAACACTGGGAGTTCGATTGTGGGTTCATGCATCATCAGGACGGGCTGGCCACGTGAAGTTTTCTGGGTTTTCTCCACGTCTGTATCACCTGAATAGGGGCCAGCTAGCCTTAAACAGACCTCCTGGAAGGCATTATTCCCCACGATATGACCATCATAAACGCATACAACTACTATTACATGACAATTACGTCACACTTCACCACAGGGCGATATAGACTAGAGGTTCATGTCCAACTACCTTCTACAAGACAAGACATTAACCCCATGTGTCTAGCCAAACAATTCCATTGCTTTTATCTTTATTCTAATTAGTCTTATATTAATTTCTTATTGTTTTTAGTATTTAATGCTATATTAATTCTCTATAAAATATGTTTTTGGTATGTATCAGTGGCGTGCCGTCATTGGAAGCGATGGAAGCGCCGATTCCACCTTCCAATGACCTTCCCTTGTATTTTATAAAATATAAATTTTCATATTTTAACGTACTTTGAATTAATTAAAATGAATATTTTATTATAACTGCATTATGTATCTTTTACAAATTTCTATACTACATGTGAAAAAAAAACAATAAGATTGCTATTGTATATTCGAATAATTCGGTGGCGGAAGGAATGTCGAAACCGGGTCAGTTTCTAATCAGCCAGATTATATATGCATTAGCACATGCGGTTTACAGAGCACCAACCTCACCCGGTTTAGCTGGTAGAAGCGACACACGCGTACGGAGTCCAACTTTATAACCCGGACCGGTTCTGAGCTGTTAGCCACCTGCCTGTCAACTTCCAAGCAGCCAGATTATAGGCATTGGCGCATGCGCTTTACAGAGCACCAACGTCATGGTTTAGCTGATAGAAGCGACACACGCGTAAAGAGTACGCGACTTTATATCCCGGAGCGGTTCTGGGCTGTTAGCCGCCTGTTAGATATTCGGCCACCCTCGCCCGATTATGTGAATCATGAGCAGACTAGATCAACGGCGGGCAACCCGCGGGCCAGCTACGGCTGGCGAAAAGTTTCTATCCGGCCCGCGAGATCTTTAATAGTTATTTTTCCAATTTAATAATCTATTAATTAGTTATTTTTCCAATTCTTTGTAATTTTCGAAAACGATAAAAAAATAAATGTAGTAATTAACTTTTTATTTATTTATTTCATATTTGCAGACTAAAAAAATTACGAGTCACAAGAAGGCGTCAATTTACTACTACGGCGCGGAAAAAAACGTAAAATTTATTCTGGCCCATGTTATAAAAAGGGTTGCCCACCCTAGACTAGATTTATAACAACCCAACCGATAGGAGTTTACTGGCATGTTTTTATGATAGTTCTGTATAGTTGACAGGAGTTTAAAAAAATCCATTAAAATATTTCATATATTTATTCTGCGTTTATTCCGCTCTCCCATCTTATATTACTTACGGATTTCAATGTTAAACCGGTGATATTACGATTTAGTACGTCCCATCTGTAAGGGGATGCAGAAAAAACGTGTACAATTCTAGTAGTGTTAAAAATTAACTGTTACTTTGGCAGCATCATTTACAACCAAATTTAATGAATGAGACGTACAGTACATACAATGGTACAAAAAAAAAGCTCTAGAATTTATTTTCCTTAAATTTACGATTTATATATCCGTTGTCATAAAAATTTGTCTTTCCACTGTTTTCCCAAGACTACAGATATTCAGGTACAAAGTAACTGGTTTCGACTTATTTCTACTTAAGAAGTGACTAAATAATTAAGAGATTAGGGAATGGGGACATAAATAAAACCCTGTTGAAAGAGCCAGAATTTTACTTCAACAAAAGCTTAACAGAACCAATCACTCGCTCAGTACAGTGGGAAACTGATTTCCGTGTACACCTGGTATTAAAACGAATTAGTTAGAAAACGAATGACTATTAAGTTTAACATAGTTAGATTTTTACAGCTACGGTGAGAAACGTTTAAAATTTACAACAGCCCTGTGGCGTCCTTTGAGATATACTAGTGATGCGACAAAAGAGGCATTTGACATTGACCGGTATCGGCACCCTCGGGATTTGGCACGCACACACTCACTACACACCTACCTGGACCGTCACTAGTTCCATCCATTAGCTACTCGTATCAAGATATTTGACTAAGTGGATTGTTTTAAGATTTAAAAAGTAAAGAATATTTTATGTTATTTTTATGTACGTTTCTTTACAAAGCTATATTTTAATTATAATTTTCTTTAAAAGTATATTAATACAATCGAACAATACATTGTACCAGGTATGTATATCCATCGCACATTTTATTTCACCGAGTAAGTTTTTATAATTTATTTTTAATTTTAGCCCTTATATCGTGGCTAGCGATTCAGAATGTAATTGTGATATTAAAAATACATTTAGAGAAGTCTACAGTTTTTACTGGCTTATCGAACAAATGAATACGAATGGACCCTAGACCAGTGATTCTTAACAGGGGGCCGCGGCCCCTGGGGGTCCATAAGAAGTTTGCCGGGGCCGCCAAATTATGCAAAATTTCCTTCAGAATATAATAAAAAGAAAATTGATGTATAATCCGAATATCGTATTGAAAAGTGAAATAAGAAAGATAAAGTTTTCCTATTTAGTTTTTATTTATTTATTTTGTATTTCTTCCTACATACAACTTTGTTAGTACAGAAGAAATAAATGTAAATATGCTACTTACACCGCAGTATTTACTTCTTTTATTCCAAAGCAATTTTAAGAAACTATTAATGCTTGGAATTTTAAAAATAATTAGGAAAAATAGTAGGCTTTGAAAATTTAAATATTTTTGCAAAAGTTATGCAAAATCCTTACCACAAGTGGGCGTTTTAGTTTTAGTTTAGTTTTAGCATCGACATTGGATCGATTTATCGACATGTTTCTTATTTTATTTTCTGTTAAAAATTAATGAGTTTTCATGTTTAATTGTGGAGTTTGAATGTTATTTAAATAGATAATGAAATAATAAAGTTATGATTTACATTTATTATATAAAAAATAAAGCAATAATAAAAAAATCAATTTATTATAGATAATTTATCAAATTATCAAATATAAATTATTATTAAAAAATGGGGGTCACAAAAAAATTATGAAATATTTGGTGGGCGGCAAGTATAAAAAGGTTAAGAACCACTGCCCTAGACCATCACTGACGCGCAATTAACTGATTACCCCTGGAAGTCGGCTTCTTACAGAAACACAGCTTCCCTGTCATCAAATGTCACGGCACGCCACTGGTATGTATGTATTGAGTGTCTAGAACGAATTAATTGGATTTACATTGATTCATATGGAAATAATTGCCTTGGTTTTCGTCGGTTTCAGATTTCACCGATTGTTTTCGGACAGATTATCGATGAAAACCAAGTATCGCTGTAATAGTAAATAATTATGAGCCAACTAGCCTTATTATTATTATTACAGATTCATCATACACCTTTCTGATTTTCGTTCATTAATGTATGATGTCCCAGAATGTATTTTGGCTTATTCAACAGTCCTCCTCAGCTGGGCTACATATATACTTTTGACAACATGGTATTATAATTATAATCGACGTTAACTAGACACCATAGCTGTACTTAAAGTTAATTCTATACCTCATACACACTGTTACGGTGTCTAGTAATTTAACATTAATTTTTATGAATGTTTTTTATAATTATTGTTATAGTGTTGTACATGGTTATTCATATAGTAATATAAATGTTGGTTTATATGTACAGTACATTATATTTTCATTTATTAGATCCTTTTATATGTATTTTAATTATAATACTATGTTGGTGAAAGTATATATGTAATCTGGCTGAAGATGGCTGTTGAATAAGCCAAAATGCATTCCGGGACATCATGCATTAATGAAGGAAATCAGAATGGTTTATGATAAATCTGTAATCGTAATAATAAGGCTAGTAAGCTCATAGTTATTTATTACTAATTAATATCTAAAATTTGTTTTTCTTGAATAATAATTATTATTATTCTGTATACAAATTTCATACAAAATTTTTCAAGACTAACTTTATTGAAGTTTTTTTATGTGCTGTTAATGAGTTGTTTCATCTGTCACACAAACACATCTAATTTGTGAGGTGTCATCTACTGATCTACTGTCATGTGTTTATACCCTCCCACTTAAAACTGACATAATAGACATTAATAAGATTTGTTTGTAGATAAGGTACTGTACATACGCATTTCAACCTATAAATTTTTGTGTATATTACTGGTGCTTTTAACACGCATAATCCATATTTTAGGCATTTTAATGTACACATATATGCACATATACTATGATTTTAAATTCATATATAAGTCCAGCCCTTAGTAATAATCCTTCTGAAATATATTACAGATAATTTGATGGAGTACTGTTTGAAATACATACAAGGTTTATTAATGCTGTTAAAAGGGGATGGAAGGATGAATGCTATTCAAAAAAATTATTATTATAATGAAAAGTAAAAAAATAAATCTTGTCATTAAGGTCAATTGCTTTTGGTAGCCATAGCTTTGTTGAACATACTGTAAGTTCAACAAAGCTGGAAATAGTTATGGCAACAACAAAAAAATTGCTTACTTTCTATGAAGGCAGAAGCATTAATATTTCTTCATTTCAATTTATAAGTCTTGAATTATGATTGTTAATAAATAGTACTCACTCAAGATTATTTATTAGAGGTGTATTTGTTTCAGAAAGGAATAAATAACAATATTTTTAAATATCTGAAATTTTAAATGTTATTTTTGCTCTTTTTATTTTTTCCCTTCTTTTTTTACTCGCTCCCCTAAGTTAAATGACATTATTCAGCCAAATACTTCAGCTTTGAAGAAGTATTCAGTCCAATACATATATTTAGTAATACTCTGTGGCCAAACATACCTGAATATCAAATAATGCTTAATATTCAGTGCAACACTAATGTATACCTTATGTTTGATGCCACAAAATATTTTGTGCTCATAAAGATTGTAAAATTTTTAGTATACACTTTATCATCATTAAATACATTTAAATGTTTTTCAGTATTATAACTACTGAGTTTTGAGATTTTTTTATGGAAGGAAAATTTTAAAATTCTATAATCAATTTTATTAAGTTTTAGTAGAGTAACAGTTAATAACAATGCATTGAAATAGGTAATATTAGGCAGTTCTATTTTCTTACTCTTCTGCATATATAATAACTTTTTCTATAATACTGGACAACTTCATCATCTCAAAGACATTTTAATCATTAAAAAGGAATTTAAATTAAATGCTTATTAGCAGTAAAATTCAACTGAACTAATATGACTGTTCAGTGGTATATTCAAAAGCATCTGCTATCAATGTATAATATATACTATGATGTGATCTACTTATAACTTCTGATTATTGTTTTCGACTGTGAATCAGCGGCGTAGCGTGGGTGTCATCCGCCCGGGGCGGAGGAAAATTTCGCCGCCCCTTTATTTAGGTATTTTTACAAGATATTATTATTTATTGTGAAATTTTGCCGCCCCCTATAAGTGCTGCCCGGGGCGGGCCACCCCTGCCGCCCCCACTACGCTACGCCACTGCTGTGAATACAAATGTGTCAATTGTAAAACTTGGAGAAGTAAAAATGGGTAAAAAAAAAACATATTTTAGAATCAAGGAAACATAATATTAAATCTATAAATTTAAAATACAAAAAAATTATAAATATGATAAATTAATTTACCCATTTTAAATTAGTAGTAACAGGTTTACTCTTCTTTTCTTTTGCCTTCCTAATTCGATTTTTTGGAACAGAGAATACATTTTTTGAAAGAGAACTAATTTTCTTTGATGATTTTCCTCCTTTTGCCATTTTGTTATTTTTGACGATGAATGTGAAAATTTAATACTGCTACAATAAATAAATAAAATCTTAATGACAAAAATTTTATTCTTGATTTATTATTTAATTTCTATTATATAATTTATTTTTAATGAGAACTTTCACATATGTTGATTATAATAAAGCTTGTCAACAAAGTTAGATCTTTTATAAACAATGCATTAGTATAATTACAACATAACAATTATTCAATATGATACAAGTGGCAATAAAACCATCTAGAAGGAAAATAATAATAATATAATAAAATGCCAATTAAAGTCCAATGTAAGTCTTATCAAAAAAATTTCTTTAAGCTGAAAAAACAATTCTAAAAAAATTATTCTAATATTTATTCAGTTAAATTATTAGAACTATTGAAGTAAATTTATATGTAAGTCAAATAATGTTAATTTAAAATCAGATGTTCAAAAATCATCACTTCGAGGAAAAATTCTGGAGATTAATTTTTGCCTACATCATTTATTAAAAGTTAAAACGTAGGATAAAATATTTTTACAAAATAGAAATGTCAAACATCTGAAAATTAACTCATTTTTCATCAACAAATTGTAAAAATTCATCAAAATGGATACTGTTTAGGGTCTGTGAATGGATTAATTCACTTTTCATTATTTCTAATGGGGAAAATTGATTTGGAATTCAAACAATTCAGAGTTTAAACAGCCTCCTAAATGAATTAAGTTTGAAATATGAGGCATCACTGTATTAAAATCTACTAAAATATAATAATTATTATGATTTGAAGATGAATGTAATTGGCAAGATAAAAAGAGCTAAATAAAACTAAGCCCTCTAGAATCATGAATATACTCACACTTGTATCAATTTTATATTAGAAATTTAATAGATAGGAGTTTTGACAGAGACAAATTCAATCAGATTAGGCCTACAAATTAGCTAACAAGTCAATATTTGTTGAAATTATTAAATGTCATACAGAGATGTAAATTCAACATCCTAAGTTTAATGACAATAATCAAATGATATATATATATATAGGATATCATTAGAACGATATATTTCTAAGTTGTGTGACTTAGAAGACTATGTCCAATAGATGTACTGACATGCACATATTAACACTTAAACCCATGATCTATAGATAACCATAAGGTCATGCCACTCCCTTTGTTCACTTTACTAAAATTGTTAAGATGTCACTTTTTGCAGCCAGCAGCACTCCAATCACACATCACCCAATTTTTGTTTCATATATGTGGAAAAAATAGATTTTTTTAAATCTGTTTTTAGCATGGTTTCATGCCATTTTTTCACAGTAATTTTTACTTTCCCAGATCACCATACTTTCCCTCTGTTATATATATAACAGAGGGAAAGTATGGTGATCTGGCAAAAAATGACCCCTCCCAGACTTTTACATTTTTGGACTCAGGACCTTAAAATGTCAAGAAATGCAAAAGAAGTTGGGTTTTTTTTCCTGTATGTTTGCACAATTTTGTTCATCCTTTTTGAAGCTTAATAACTTTTGTGCTTTTTGTCAAAAGTTTTCTGAAATTTGGCAGAGGGGAGGTTGATTAGGGGGATTGATGGTATTAAATTTTGGTGATTGAAGGTTAAGGGGCAATAAAGGGAGGTCATGTATTATAACTTGAGTAAGGTCAGACTTGATGATTTTACTTGTTATTAGCATTTACAATTTTTTATAAAATCCATCCCTACCTTCACAGTTAAGCTTTTTGACATTTTATAATAATTAAAAAAATATATTAAAAAGTCTTTAATATTAAAATATCGTAACAGATGGCACCATACACACAGTTTTATTAATAAATGTTGTTGGGAAAGTTAAGCAACTCATTGCTAAATTTTTCACAGTAATTTAACTGAGGAACAGATTACTAGGTTAAGTACAATATTTCTATGTGAAACTACAAATAATGTAAATCCATATTTTATTTTAGTTGAAATTGAGAATAATGCCAAGATGTTTTGTGCAGTATCTGGTTGCAAGTCAGGCTACACTGTATAAAAAGGTAATGAAAAACCTAAAAAAATGGATTTTTTTTAAAGCCAAAGATTAAGCAAGTAAATCTATAGAATCATCACATACTGCAATTTGATCTAAAATTAACAACAAAATGAAGTATATGCAACTTTTATTTTGATAGGTTTTTGAAAACATTTAAGCACACAATAGATGGTAATGTTGAGATTCCTGTGGGATGTGGGAATTTACTCCTTAAACTATTCTCACTGAATTTCATAATATGCTCTCTTACAAAATTACCTACTAAATGAATTATCATCATCATGAAAAGCAGCAATCAAATCTAAATCATTGCCACATATTGATACAAAAGGTAAACTTTCCCATGATTTTATAGATTACCAGCTATGGAATCTCGGGACTTTGAGTATATATCTGAACTCGGGACCGAGACGAGTTCAACAATACCCTACTTTTGGACTGGAGACAAAAAATAAGAAAGTTATCATACTTTTTCCAGCGATTGCGCAATGATAGGGAGTCGTGTTGCTCTCACCGCTATGCCTATCGTGTTTAAAATCATCTACCTCAAAACCATCGATAACTGGACCTACAGTGAATTATGAGGTTGGATACATTGGTGGTTCAAACAGGATTTGCCTGGAGTGTAAGTATAAGTTTAAGCTTATGGGGAGCTGCAGCTTCACGGCTCGCTTTGCTCGCTGCTTTGGCTGTGAGAAGCAGTGTCTCCTTGGTAGTCGGCACCTGTGGTGCTCGCCCACCTTGTCGCTGCTTCAGCCATGTGATAGTGCAGCTTCGGAATACACGAGAAACATCACCTAGGTTATGAACAGAAAGGGTGAATCACTAAGTCTTCTATTTTTTTACAGCGGATTTGATATTCAAGGATGTAAATCCTCAAAATCTTGGATTAAGTGTCCAGCTATCACGATCAGGGCCCTTAGTCTCGAGTTTTTCGTGTTGTACTCGAACTGACATCATTGAACTCATTCGTGTTACTATGACTCACATAATTGGTAGTCTCGAGTTAGACCCTTCGAGTGAACTTGAAAGGCGAGCAGACGTAGGTCATATTCACATGTTTACGTGTGTCGTTAAGCACAATGGGATTATTTACAATCCATCTGGGTTTGCGACTATAATGATTCAACCAATCAACTTAACTGTAACAAGTTGTAAACAAATTGACGTGAATTGAGCAGCTCACTTGCCAAATCGATTAACTCCACAAAACAAAAAGAATAAAAATTGATAATATAAATTATTTTTTAAAATTCCCTTTAAACTTTCAATTTAAATAAACATTGCAGAATATATTTTTATATATCGTTATATTAAAACATAGCTTTAATATAACGATATATAAAATTAGTTACGTGAAAAATTTGAAAATAATGACGATTATATTAAGGATTTACAAATGGAGTTTTCGATTTGTCCTATAAACGGCTCAATTATTACAAAGAATTGTTTTAGCCCTTGATTTAATTAAATTAATTAAATACCTACTAATGTGGGGTATATAATAAGAACTTATCACACCAGTGATAATAAGCGCACATATTCAGGTATCAATGTAGTACTATACATTTAATAAAACAAAAGGGTGTACTGTACATTAAAACTCGATTAGATGAAAAATTAATATGAAATAATCAAAATGCATTTCAGACTATCGGAATAGTTCCTGTTCAGTTGATATTAATATAAAAAGGTTATAATACTTAAAATTATACAAACTACTATAAAGTTTTGATCAGTGAACATTAAATGGATGCAGAGAAGACTCTTAATAATTTATATTACTGTATTATTAAAAATAATAATAATAATATAAATTATATTAAATAATTGGTCGAAAAATTCTTTGCCTTCTTATATAATGTCTTTCAGCTCTTTCTAATGCTTCGATTGCGATCAGAACAGCATATTCGTCAGTCATTTTCACTTTCGTGTAGCGATCTCACATGCTCGACTCAACGTGAGTAGCAACTCACATGGTGAGATGGGAAAGCACGGGAGTTATAACTCGAGACTACCGATTTGACGTCAGTGTGTGAGATGGTACCACGTGACACATTCAACACGTTGGGAGTTGTAACACAAAAAACTCAAGACTAAGGCCCCAGGAGTAGCGTTGCTTGCCGTTACAATGCATTTTATGCCATTATAATGGCAAGTGACACAACTCCCAATCTGTGTCGCTTGCCGCAGAACTACTGCGAATCAATAACTAGTGACATTAAACACTCAGCGGCTCCCCTCCGGGAGATCCGTTGGGAGCACGAACAGTCAAACGCACCTATTGGAAAACTAAAATGGTGTAGAATGCATTGTGAACGGAAAGAAATTGTAAATATGATAACTTTCTTATTTTTCGTCTCCAGTCCAAAAGTAGGATACCGTTGAACTTGTCTCAGTCCAGAGTTCAAATATATACTCAAAGTCCCGAAATTCCATAGGTGGTAATCTATAGTACAGTCTTTTTTTTTATTTTTTAGTAACTGAATCATCAAACAGAAACACATGTGAAATGCAATTAGATTCTTGCATGGACAGATGTGAGAGCAATTCATCAGCAAAAAATTCTCAAACTACATACAACCCTTAGTGAGTATGTTTATTGAGTAATAATACATTAATTGAGGTATAAAATGGAAAAAGGACGAAAAAATTAATTCCGAAAAGAGAGTGCTCCCGTTACTCTAACATGAACTATTACTCTTTAGAGTAATAGGAAAGACATTTCCTGTTATAAGATGTGAGGTTGCCAAGTTGTGAACCCAAGTCAGGATGGAAGAGAGACGGAAATTCGTACATAGGTCTGATGGATACTGAGACAGACCCAACGGTTACAAAATATTCGTCTGATTTATTGATTATTATTCCCTGGTTTTTCCCAAATTTTATCAGTTCTATGAGAGTCAGAATCAAAATTCAACCTCCTAGTTCCAACACGTTTGATTCTTGATCTAGACTTACCTCATTTATTTTATATCATTGTGACAAGTTTCATTTAACAAACTCCTTTCTATAATAGACATTCTTAAGCTCATTTAGTGAGGAATTCTGAACCTATGTGGGGCCTATACTGAATGATTCACAATCTGAAATGTATTACCAATAAATTTTTTAAAAAGATTTACCATATATCTCGGCGGATAAGATGACTGTCTTATCCGCCGAGATATATGGTAAATCTGCCGAGATATATGGTAAGACAATAAGACAATGAGAATATGGTAATTCAGATAAGACAATGTATAAATTTTGGTCGAAGTTTTATAGTTTTAGCATATATGTGTCCTATAATACGACCCCCAAACTATCAACGGCCTATGAATTTAGTTTAGATCAACAATCATTATCTGAATAATAATACAGTATAGCGTATATGGAATTATGTCCTATTTGTAATTTTTCAAATGAACAAATTTTATTTTCTTGCATCTGGCGATTATTGCAAACATTTGCACTAATTCGGGCATTCGGGTAATGACCTTGACTATTTACAAAAACATTCTATGGGCTATTCTATTTTGTGCACATACCCTACTCTCTTCTAGTAAATAATTTCGGTTTGTCTGTCTTTTTATAATGGCTTTAATTTATATAAATTTCAATCTAATTTTTTTTGTATCTGTCCTATAAGACGACCCCAGATTTTCGGGACTATTTTTTATGGTTCAACTATTGTCTTATCCGCCGAGATATACAGTAATCAGCCAAAATTCTTTGTCTCCGATTACTAGATATGAACCCATCACTAGTCTCCAGCTTGTAGTCTCATTTAAGCTTGATTATAAAATGATATTACATCTGCCCCATTTAAGTAATATACCATTTGAGTTACTTTATTTTAAAATAATGTTTTTACTTTGTTTAAAAATGATAATTATTTGTTTGCTGTTTTGTTTTGTTAATTGACACTTGTATTAATGGAGCATGCCAGTCAGTGCAGAATAATGTTTTGTTATTTTGTTTAATTATTGTTAAGTTTTTGCCATTTTTTTATTTTTAATAATTTTTTATTCTGACATTTATTCTACAAAATAAAACAGTAGGAAATAATCACAAAAATAATTCATAAAGTCTTGTAATTAATAATTCTTTTTGCTGTTCTGGAAAAACAAATGCAATCCTTTTTTAATAAAGCATGATAAGAGAAAAATGGACTAAATACAATCAAACATGGCAGAAAGTGGCATACTACTGATTTTACAACATAATGGCATGACCATGGTTATAGACTGTGCTTAAAACCACTACTAACTATTCCTCTATTTTCATAGATGATAATGAAAGAGAGCACATTTTATTAACATATGTGCTCTATAGTTTAATGGTGAAAATTTATAATAAACAGAACAAGTCAACTCTTCTGATCTAATCCTAATAGAAACGTGAAGGATGTTCTAGAATGTGTTGCATTTCATATAATCCTACTCAAGAACTTCCAGACAATAATCTAGGAGAGGCCATAAACCAATGACAATATATTGGGATCTTGGTGGGTGACCATGACCTGCAAACTATTATTATTTTTTTTTTATAAAAACATTTTAACCTTATTCTGCTTTTGCCTGTTAGATATTAATTATCACTCTGTTAAGTAATTTTATAAATATGAAATACAACTACTCAAAAACACTGAGTAAACTTGATAAAAAGCTACAAACTATGTTTATATGTATTTTACTTTTGCAACTTCATTTTACTTCTGAGCACCATTTGAAATTACATGTTAAATTTTAGTACAATTTCAACAAGAATGTCAAAAAAACGAATGTCTTAAAAAAGATGAAATGAAAAATGCTCATAAAGACATGATTAAAAAAACAGAAAAAGCATTTCACTTTGTGATTAAAAAAAAATAAAAGTTTTTCCATGCCATTTCCATGAAATGATGAAGATGGCAGTGGGTCATAGTGACCCTCAAAGGAAGATTTCTCTCAGTGTGATCAATCAAACTGAATAATGACTATATGTTCCTGCAGAGAGAAGCAAGTTGGGAAGCTACTGTGAGTCATGCTGGCTGAATGTAACTACAGTAGAGACTCGTTAATCAGAACCACCGGTAATCGGAACGATTTTCAGTCAAACTGTGTTGTGCCGAATCAAACGTTTTGGATACTAAATTTACTTCTAAAGTATAACTTTCATGTTTTTATATTCTTCAATATATTTATTTTGTTTGTACAAAATGCAGAAATAATTTTTAACGATACAATAGCCTCGATTATTATTATAAAAATTTTCGTTAGGCTTAAAATCGGCAAAAATTCAACACGAAGCAACACGCAATGGAGAAAAATTTGAACATCGGACAGGTTAATATATTTATTCATACATAATCGGTAATCGGAACAAATCACTAATCTGAACAACCCCAGTCCCCAATTGATTCCGATTTTCGGTTCTCTACTGTATTAACAATTTGGCAATGTAAAATAGAATCAGTGCAGGTCATGGTGACCTGCGCCTTCTCTTAAGAGCTAAAAGTCTAAATTTAAAAAAATCTAGCAATGAGTTGCATAACTTTCTCAGTGAAAAACTCTAAGATATATTAAGCACAAAATTTAAATTCTCTATGGCACCATCTGTTATAAGCTTTTGTTTAGAAATAACTTTTATATCTAAATATATAAAATTTACTTGACTAATTGATTCGTCATCGCCCAGAGCAAACTGCTGAACCTAGAGGTAAAATTTGGTACAGTTAGGACGGTGTTCCGCAACTGGTGTGCTGTCATATGGTGAAAGGTGTGACGTGAACTATTACATATTCTGTTAATTTCAAGTTTTATTTATATATTTTTATCACAGTTGTTGTGTTTCTTATGCTTGTATTTTATTCTCTGCCACAGCACTGATGAAATAAGATGGTGTTTGTTTATTCTTTATTATAAGCCACATTTTTTTATGTATTCTAAGAAATTATATGTAAAATAAATTTGCTCGCAGATGTTGATGTCTGTCTAATAATAACAATAATAGGTTAGTGGCATTATATAATTCTATCAATAGTATCATATTCTATATTTTTGATGGGAATAACATTTTGGTGTGCCGTGTTGAATCATGGGTGTGCTGCAAGCAGAAAAAGGTTGCGGAACACTGAGTTAGGGTACGTCATGGAAATGTGCACTAAGAAGGGATTTTCCGAAATTCAACCATGAGGAGAGGGAGAGCATTAAGGCTTAACTGGAAGAACAGCTTCTACTGTACTACTATAGATGCAATTTTTCATTTTCAACTATGTTTAGTCTTTATTGAGTACTTAGGTATATTAAATTGATAACATTTCAGACATTGTTATAAATATTTTTATATATTTTGATTTTTTTAACCAAATGTTTGTACTGTTTTAAATTCGAATTTGTTATTGCATATTGGTTTGATTATAGAACGATTGTAAACGTTCCAGAAAATTTATCAAATTGAAAACAGTTTGTTTGATTCTCAGCAGTAGGTGTTCTATAACAATTACAATAATTGTTGAAATACTGAATATAAATGGCATTTGCTTGCAAAATCCATGCGGGCAAAGTCACAGGTAACAGCTAGTTATTATAATAAAATGGCAAAAAGCTTAACTTTTTTAATAGAGATGAATTTTATAAAACAAAACAAAAACAGGATTCATAAAAATAATTTCTTCTATATACAAGTATTATTGTACAAATTTCTTTTTTACAGATGAATATGTTTTAAAATCTAAATGCTAATATCTTGATAATCCATAAATGTAACTTTTAGAAAAACTTTAGGCAGAAATAGATTCAAATTAAAACCCATTGTTATCTGAACGTTAAATGCAAATTCATTTAATTCAATTTTGATATTATTATTTTGTACATTTTATAGATTATAGAATTAACTTTATTAAAGCAGCAATAAGTTTTTAAATACAATTAAATTAAACAACATAAATTAATATTCATTTCAAATTTAAGGTTTTTATTAATTACAATGAATTGAACCAATACACTTTGAGAAAAACTGAATTAACTATATTTTTAATACATTCTTAATGTTTCAACAATGTTTTTCGATAATGTATGGCAGTTAAATTTTTTGCACAATTCATCAATCTACTGTACAGTATCTCGTCTATAAAATATTAACACAATAGAAGAAAAACAGTATAATAAGAAATGCATCAAAAATAATTTGAACAATGTTATATCAAAACGATAAAAGTAATAACTAATAAACTACAGTTTTTTTTATAATTTACATGTTTGCAAATTAATTTATTATCTGTATGAGAAAATTTGAGAAATTAAAAGAAATGTTTGAATGCTAAAAGCCAAAAATTAAAAAAAATTATATATATATATAATTTTATATAAAAACTGTTATTATACATATATGCGCTCTTTTTATGTGCGATTTTTATTTGTGCGATTTTTTTAATGCGAATTTTTAATTTGTGCGGTATAGTTGGCGACTAGTCTCGTGCGATTCGTCATGTCTCACGTTGACTTATTATAGCTAAATAAACTTATTATAGCATAAATGCACTTATTATAGTAATATTATTGCATGAATATGCGAAAAATGAAATAATTTACTTTTTAAGTCAACAAAACACCACCTGGACAAAAATATGTAAAACAGACGATAGACCAGACGATGCAGTCAAGTGCTGACATCTGTTGTCAATAAATTCTATTTCGTACGGTTTTGAGTTATTTTCTATGTGAGACTTTTTTTATGCGGTCCCTGTTGACCGCATAAAAAAATTATTTTTTTAATTGTGTTGCGAAAACTATTATTTACAGCCATTCGTGAAGTTTCGTGAGATTTTTTTTTAATGCGTTTTTTTTTAATGCGGTCCCTATCCCCGCATAAAAACAGGTTTGACTGTATATATAATTTTATTATTAAAAACTGTTATTATACATATATGCATATTAAACATATATACAAATGCTTTTTGAAAATAATTTTTAAACAATTCCCAGAATTTAAAAATTATTTTCAAAAAGCATTTGTATATATGTTTTTGTAATAAAAAATGAAATACTGATATTGACAAGGAAAATAATAATTGGAACAAAAAATACAAAGATGTAAAATATAAATTATACGCAAAGATTCAGTGGCATTTTTAAGATGTTGAAAATTAAAAGATATAAATATACATAAAATATTAAATAATAATATCTAATCCATGGCAGTATTTCCCAGTTTTTCATAAAAGCACTGCCAAGCATATGAGATGCTTTTTCCATCCTTAAAGTTAAAACAACTGCCTGTCAGGTCAGACTTGTATATTTCTAAAGCTTCTATACATCCTAAAAATGTCACCAAATCTTTACATATATAATTTATATTTTACATCTTTGTATTTTTTGTTCCAATTATTTAGAAAAGTTTTGAAATTGGTTCTGTGCATTCCAATTTAGAATGTTGTTGACCTTATGCAATCTTGTATGAGATCGGAAATGATTGTTGAATTTTACATTACATAGTTTATTTATTACATTTATTATTATTACGTAATTACATTAACATAACACTTTAAAAATATTTTTCTTTTATAGCAATAAACAAAGAGATTAATCTATCCTATGTATCTGCACTGATATAATTATAGTAGTTTTACAGGTGTAAAGTATGAAATTACTTATGTTTGTCAATAAGGTTTTTCAGTAAGTGATAAAATATTTAACACATCTTAAAAACTGATAAACCAAATGAAGGCATAAAGATTGTAATATTTAAAAAATTAATCAAAAACATTAACATTATATATTGCACAGTAGAGTGTCATTTATCCGAATCAATTGGGGATGGGTTGTTCAGATAACTGATTATGTACAAAAAAATATATTAACCTATCCCATGTTGAAATTTTTCTCTGTTACGTGTCGCTTCGTGTTAAATTTTTGTCAATTTTAAGCTTATGAAAATTTTTATAATAATAATCGTGGTTATTGTAAAAATTATTTCTTTATTTTGTACAAACAAAATAAATATATTGAAAAGTATAAAAATTATACTTTAGAAGTTAATCTAGTATCAAAAACATTTGATTCATTACGACACAGTCTGACTGGAAAGCTTTTCGTTGATCAGTTTTCGGATAAACGATGCTCTACTGTATTTATGTTAGTTGGACAAACTGGACATTTCAACATGTTTTACACAGAAATGAAACTTAAATTTTTGATTCTGAACATTGATTTGATAGAAGATCTAAGTACTGTATCTCATTTTTAAGAAAATTATTTTCCCATATGAATTATTTTTCAATTTAAGAATGTAAAATTCACCATATATGAAATCTCAAACTGTACATACTAGTAATAAAATTTATCAATTTCTAAATTTTTCAGACTTTTATTCATTATTATTTTATGTTTAAATAAAGATTGTATTGGTTTAATAATTTGTGGCTATATCCAATTTTTTAAAAACTATCTAAACCTGTTTTTAGAAAATGAATTATATCTGTATTATAAATGGATTATGCAAGTGTAGCTTACATAAAATGCCTTACAGAAAAATTAAACAAATTATCACCATCAGCCAATCCTGCTGATACCCAGATCAAGAAAAATAAAACTTTTATACCACCACTACTTTTCTCCAAACTCTTCTATTGACAGACAAGTTTTTAGCCTCAAGTAAAGTTAAATTCTATCAATACACCTTTATCTAGGATGTCCCTTTGTTTTTCCCCTCTGATTTTAGCTTCAAATATCTGTTTGGCTAGCAAATGTTTACAATAAATCACTTTTTAAACTATAAATATTAGTAAGTCTATTAATTTTGATGTTTTTGGTAATTCATTGATTCCAGATTTATTAAATTACAAGTAAATAAAATTTTGTGGCATTTACATTGAATTTATTATTAAAGCTAAATATTTTTAATCTTGAAAACAAAAACCCTCATTTCTCATTAAAAGATTAGAAACTGATCCGTTAAATCAAACTATTAAAAGAAGCATTCTAAAATGATAGTTTCATGGCATTTATAAACTCAAGTATTTTCAGTATTATAACTTTTAAAGACTACATCAGTGATTGAATTATGGTTCATCAAGATCAATATTTTAAGCAAACAATATATTAAATAATAAAAGCAGGTTAAGAGAATAATTAATATCAAGTTTTTTGCTCCATTCATTAAGATTTAAATCCTTTAGTAAAAAAAATGTTTAAAGTATAAACTATTTAAAAAAAACTATTTATCTCAAAATATAAAAAATGTGGTAAATTTTTAATCTGAGCAATTTATTTGCTTAAGAAGAATATGAGCGAGAATTATTAAAATTTTAATAAACAGTTCTTCATGATTAAACATGTTTTTACATTTTTTGAAGTGAAAATTATTGAAATTATAATTTATTATAAAAAATATATAACTTATTTTATAGGTATAATAAATACAATAATTAAGAAATTAATGTGATCAGATTTTAGTAACAAAATACTTTACAGAATACTTTTTTTACAGAATTTTAGTACACAAAGCATGTATAAACATCCCTAAGCCCAATAGCTATATATTTAATCCAGCAACCATTTGGCTTTATACAAAACTATAGATTTATTTTTTAATAAAAACAGAATAATTTCAAATAAATCAATACAATTTAACCAATTTATTTATTTTAAAAACAAAAAATTTATTCTTGTAATTTTTCTGAAAAACACATTTTCTTTTGTGCTGGCTCATCATCTTTACTTTGTGATGTGACTTCTTTAGGCAACTTAAATGATACTCTCATCATTTCTTTATTTGGAGATACATTTCTCACAAAAGTCACTTCTACATCAGTTTTCAACTGATATTGTAAATAAAATTCTATTCTTTGTTTTGCTGCTTCTTTGTAATTATCAGCATCTTTAATAAAGCAATAACAATGGATAAAAGGCATTTCACCATATTCTTCATCTGGTAAATCACTATAGAGTCCTGTAAACTCATTTAAAAATTCAGCTGCACTAGCTGGAAGATTCATCACAATATGTATTTTTGATGATTTATTATTTTTCCAAATTTCTTTTATTTTTGGTTTAATTACCTCATGAATAAAATTTCTTCCATCCATATTATATGTTTTTATCCAAGAATCTACTTTATTAGCTATTACATTAATTTTAAGCCATTCAAAACTATGAACATTAAGATCATTTGCAAATACTTCACACTTTTTTTTTGCAGCAGGTATTGCGAATGGACCAACACCAGCAAAAACATCAAACAAGAAATTTCCAAATTCCAATTTTGAAATAATTCGTTCATGTTCTGTACAAAGTCTAGGATTCCAATAAACTTTTGAGAAATCAAATTTATAAATACAACCATTTTCTTTAACGCAAACATTCATATTATTTTCACCACTAAGAATTTCCATTGTGAAGAATCTAAACGTAGAATCTATGCTGTTGGTTTTGTTAATTACTGTTTTAACATTCCGAAGTTTATCCAAAAAGACTTCTCCAATTAAATTTTTGTATTCAAGCACTGGTTCTTTTAGATTTAAATGTAAAATATGACCAATTATACTATAAGATGTCACATGAAGATCAGGAGGCAATATTGCTTTGAGAATAATATCAGGTTTCCAATTTTCATAACCAATATCTAGTTTCTTCCAAGTTAAATTTTCTTCTTTTATTTTATTTTCTAACAATTTAGTTCTTTCAATATCTTTAAAATCATTAAAACATTTAATCAAGTCAGGATTAATATATATAAACTTCATATTTTCACAGTTTGTTTCATGCAAACTCTTAAAGTTAAACAATTTTAAAATATATGGTTTCACTATTTTAAGAATTTTTAATGCACTCTCTTTTGGAACAGATAAACAAGGAACTTCTACAGTTTTTCTGAAAGCATCACGATTTAATTGCTTCATTCCTCTAACAGATTCAGGTGGTAAAAGAATGCTTGTCTTTTTATCTTGACTCATTGTTGCTTCAACACACAACTTATTACATATGAAAAAAAAATTAGTAACTTTTCTTGGAAAAGTTAAAATAACATTGTTTATCATATTTTTAGAAAATGTTCTCCATATGCTTTGATGATTAAGCTGAGTGATTTTTAGAACAGCAAACTGTTTCCCATAAATTCTGTAAAAAAGTATTTATATTTAGTTTTATGTATATTTTAAAATAATTATTATGCTGTTTGCAATTATTACAGTATTTAAAATTTACTTTTCATAACTAAAAATGATTTATATGAAATATTACTGAAATAATATTTTCTTTTGTAAGCACTAATCCTTACTATTAAAATTCAATAAAATCTGAATTCCATTCAGAGTCTAGTAAATTAATCATTTGCAATAATTATTTAAAAACAGCCAATGATCATTATAAAATATAGTACAATTAATAAATATGATTATTTAGCATTATCAATAAATTCTTTCCATAAACTAACAACATGAATAGACAAAAATTACTGTGAATAACAATCATATGTACATACACACGATCCCCTTTATCTCTCCATCCCTTGACCTTTAACCACCAAAATTAAATAGCATCAATGACCACCTCGTGTACAAGCCACCAAACCAACTTTCAAACTTTACTCCATCCGGAGACATTAAGAGAAATAGACGCCAACACACACACACACACACCCATGGAATATTTTCACCGTTTTTTTTTATTTTTTACATTTTTGGATTCAGGAGGTCTCAAAATGTGGAGATTTGCAAAAAACTCAGAGGGTCTGATCTGACACAATTCCAATACTTCTCTTGTTACATATACATAATATCAGGGAAAGTAAAATGATAAAAATCTTGTCACCAAACAGTCAACCATGATTCAGCCAAAAATTACAATAATAATAATAATAATCCTTCTGCAGTCACGTGATTTTTCGATCGACTATTGATCGCCAGGAGTCCAACAGACTCCATTTTTTTCTTAAAATTGTAAAATTTTTGGCTTTGTTTCAAAAATTATTATTACATCTTTGTTTTCATTATTTTTTCTACTTTTAAACAGTGTAAAATATTTTTATATTGACATAAATACTTTATTTGTGTCGAATTTAATGTAATTTGATACGAAAAACGCAAAAAATAAACATATCAAATTTCAACTCGCTGTAATTTATCTCATGTTTCACCAATTGCCATCTGGTTTGTTTGTAAATGGGAAAGAAATATGACTCATTCAAGTGAAGTCAGTAGAAATTTCGAACTATGCGAGAAAATTTGTCAATAGACCTGATTTACCCCCTACTGTGAAGGCAATAAATGTTAATTGTTTTATGACCCTATTTTCAAATGCTTCTTTCTGAGTTGTAAATCAACTATGTGAGCCCGCAGAAAGATCCGATCCGATCAGAAAGAGAAACCAAAAATCCAAAGCATCGGGATCAGATCAAAAAGAGAAAACAAAAGTCCCAGTCATCGCGAGTCAGCAAATTAGTCATCAAACATTGACTAATAGACTGGCTCAGTGCCAACAACGATTGTATAAAAACCTGATTGACTCTGGAAAGAGCGCGATCATCCAGGAAGGTCTGAATCCAGTGTCTCCAGTCCCGGACATAAGACTGATTCCAGCTTCCATAGTCCAGGAGGTCGTCGCATACAGTCATCGGACCATTATATCACCCGGACATAAGACTGATTCCGGCTTCCATAGTCCAGGAGGTCGTCGCATACGGTCATCGGACCACCTATCAAGGTATATTGACTTTGTAAACTCTCTCCCACTACACTGTATTGGTTAGCTCGCGGTTAGCACTAAGCATATATTATCCGCATGTTAGCAGTAATTATCTGTATATCTTTATTTTATGTGTATTTTATTGTATGTTCACTTTTGTTAGTTAATAAACCTTTATTGTTATTTGTCAAACCTGTCTCCTGTCAAAGTAAGGACGCCTGTTGACTTACCGACACACCTCCCCACTCACTTTTTGCCCTCCTAGCCATCCAACGACAACGAGGTCGGGTTTTACCAACCCGTGCAACGTAAGTGGTCAGCGAGGTTTCCCCTGACCCTCTGCTTATCTCACAAATTGACAAAGTTTTTATTTTGTTTTACTCATAAGAATGTTGTAAGATATCTTCTTTACATTTTTACACATGAATTTTATTTTTAATTTTTTGTGTGATATAGTCATGTGTTAGGCTTAACTTGATCACCTAATATAAAAATTGACATTGCTCAAATTATTATTCAATCCATCAAAATTCTTTGCTGATAGTTTAGATATAAATGTTCTGTGCATAAAATGAAGCAATCAAAAAAATAATGGGTGGCCCATCAAAATTTCAGCAATTTACGACATGACGTCAAATGCACAAATTCGTTTATTTATAACTAAAAATATTCTTGAAATTTCATTAAAAAATGCATTTGTGACAATACCCAAATGAAATTCTTACGCAAGAAACAAAAATTGTACAATTAGCACAATTTGTATTCACGAAATTAATTTTGGAAATTTTTGCCACTGTCATTTCTCGTGTGCGACGTGATTTCTCGCAGAGTATAATGAGACTTCGCTGAGTTTAATAATCAGTTGCGACATCTCGCTTCAAAATCGGGCTAGAATCGATCTTTTTCTTGAAATAAAAAATTATTGAGAGAAAAGAATTGATAGCGAAAAAGATGCTTGCGATGGTCATGATTGATGATAGTGATTATCGTGAGCATGTTTTTTTCCTACCCGAATAGTCGCGTGGATTCTGTTAGAAGCTGGCACTTTTTCGACTTTTTTTCTGAGTAAACTCGGCGCGCAACAAAAACGTTCTTTATTGCATTTTTCGCAGCTTGAAGAAATAGGAGAATTTGAATTTTTTGAAAAATTTCAGAAAAAATGCGACCAAAAAAACCACCAGAGGGCTTATCACAGAAGGACCAGTTGAATTACATCAAAAATTCCATAGTATTACAATTGTTATACAACTAGTATTAAAAAAAAAAAAAAAAAAAAAATCTTCCACATCTGCGCTAGACAAGCATACAGCCTATTACAATATATAGCAAACCCTCCCTATAACATGGGTTCATATAACATGGCGAAAAAATTGCAATCGGGTTCATATAACACACTAAAAGAGACTCGTATAACACAGTAAAATGTCATCACCGACTCGTGTCGCGACAGGACTGGTCGAATCTGGACTAATAGCAGATATTGTACAAACCGTTGCATTTAAACGAGTACTGGACCTACTAAAAACCATTTGTTATTCAATGGCCATAAAAATTATTTTATTATTAATGATGTCTCCAAAGTTAAGTTATTTTTCTGCGAAAAATTTGCTGATCAGGAAACATGCGTCAGCCGTTCAACGAGCTGCTCTGCGATGAAAACAAGCTTAAGCAATGACGTCTTTGAATGGTGCGCACTCGGTAAGTAATCCTACAATTTTTTGTTTATAGCATACTTTATATGGATTATTCCCAAAAATTATATGTGATTTGGAAATGTTGAGTCAAATTAGTCTAAAATCGATTAATTTTATGGAAGAAAACCTTTCAAACAGCCATAGCCCCCTAAATTGCACACGTCCAGGCTGTGATTGGCTCATGTATTTAAGTGACTCGTACAACAGATTCATATAACCTGGAACGTATCTACCGTGTTATAGGGGGGTCTACTGTATTTTAAAATAGAAAATTATTCTATTCCAAAATTTATTTTTTATTTCAGGTTTTTGTTTTGTAGATAGTCATTTTTCAGATATGCCTAGGTTTTACTGTAAATGCATATGAAATAATTTTCTTTGGCAATACAGTACTCTCTCACTAATATGAAGGAATTTATCTTTTGTTTTACAATATTCAGGGTCTGTACAGGTAATTCCATCTGTGATTCCCAGACTTTTCATGACCAATTATGACATTATTCTCTGATTTATTAACATCTATGCATCTCCTCTTTCCATTATGTAATATTCAGCCAAGTTTAAGCCCATTTGTATACAATTACATAAAATTGATTATGCAATTGGCTACATCATTTCTATATCATAAAAAAATTCATGATTTAATTTAATTTAATTTGTAAATTTTATTGAAATGAGAAAAAAACTTGAATCATAAAATCTAATTTTATTAAAGCGAGGAGGCAGGAAATTCAAAACAGTTTAAACAGAAGAAATCATGTACCCTGTGCAAGAGAGAAATCTCTTATCATGTGCTATTTTTCCTTCATCCAACACAGACCCATTCAAGGTCATCACGTATGTTCCCACTTCTCCCTGAAACTTATAGTGGGAGTGGTGAAATTTTGGTGGAAAAGCAGATCATTGTCAATAGTGTTTTTGAAAACCTGACTTTAATTAATCAGATGTTTGTGGGTCAAAAAAATTGGGAGGGTTGTGTACGGGACACAATTGCAATTGTTTAAGGCATGAATCTGTCTTTGTGTTATTAGAGGAAGGATAAGATGTAAACAAACGGTCTTGGCGGTAATCACATTCCAAGTCCATATCTATCGATTTGGACTGCAACACACTTGAAATATTTGCATCAAAGTTGACGCGCTCGATTCCTTACACTCTATACAATCTGCATTGTTCACCATTAGTCATTTTGGGCTTTTCTGATTCCATTGAAATTTTTTTGACATTACGAAAATTTTCTTCAACCCACACAGTTATTGGCTTAAAATTTTACAAGTTCTATTTTATCAGTTATTATTGCTAAATAATATTGTAGATCCTGTAGTTCTGTACAAATCGACACAAATTTCAACATCCTAACTCTTCTCCATTCAAAGTTTCGCTGCCAAAATGCCACACTGCATCACCATTTTTGGTGTTCACGCACAACCGCTATCCCTTCCCTCACACACAACTGCATTTAAAATGATGGATAGTGGGAGTGAGCACAGCTGGGAGAGGGACTTATACTCCATTTAAAATGAAGTTGTTTATATCAAAACCAATTTTATATTCAACTGTAATTTCTAAACTTGCTGCAGAGGAACTTTTTTAATCATATGACTTCATTCTGTTTTATTTATGAAACAAAAATAGTATAATTTTACTGTTATATTTAATTTTTTTGATTTTAAATTAACTTTCATATCTTAAGTTTAGTTCATAGTGGGTAAATTACTGAAAAAAAGCAGAAAATCCAACAAATATTGAGTCAGCAGTGAAGTCCTTGCTGAAAATTTTTCTGGTTTTACAAATTGTGAACATGTGGAACTTTTCTGCTGATGAAAAGTATTGGGTTGTTCGGAAAGTTCGTAGCGATTTTTGATAGCCAACAGTTGAGACACCGATTGACGCAAAAATGATTAGAATTGTACAAACCAATGAATATTACGATAAATGACCTTGAGACGCGTCCGTTACAAAAAAACCGTTAAGATTATTCAAATAGCGTTTAATTTGGCTCATTGCAAAAATGGATGCGAACAACGTGCATTATCGACACTTGTTTCTTTTCTTTTTTCGTAAACGCAAAAATGCTGTACAAACAGCAAAAAAGATATGTGATGTTTATGGTGGGAGTGCTGTATCAGAATCAACTGTTCGAAAGTGGTTTGCAAAATTTAAAACGGGTAATTTCAGCCTTGAAGATGCTCCTCGCTCAGGAAGACCTCCTGTTATTGAAGAGGACCAAATCAAAGCATTATTGGATGAAAACCCTCATTACACAACTCGAGAGATTGCAGACATAGTGAAGTCATCAAACAGTACTGTATTTCAACGTCTAAAGAAGCTCGGATACGTGAATCGTTATGACATTTGGATACCTCACGACTTAACGGAAAAAAACTTACTGGATCGCATCTCCATTTGTGATTCTCTTGAAAGACGAAATGAAAATGACCCTTTTCTGAAGCGTTTAGTGACAGGTGATGAAAAGTGGATCATTTATAACAACATCAGCCGAAAACGATCGTGGAGTAAGAAAAATGAATCACCATTAAAAACTCCAAAGGCCGGTCTTCATCCAAAGAAGGTCATGCTCACTGTCTGGTGGGATTGGAAAGGAATCCTGTACTATGAGCTGCTTCCACAGAATCAAACAATTGATTCTGATAAGTATTGTTCCCAATTGGATAAGCTGAACATGGCAATTAAAGAAAAACGTCCGCAACTGGCCAATAGAAAAGGCATTGTGTTTCACCAAGATAATGCCAGACCTCACACGTCTTTACGAACACGCCAAAAATTATTGGAACTAGGCTGGGATGTTTTACCCCACCCCCCTTACTCACCCGACCTTGCCCCGTCAGACTACCATTTGTTCCGTTCTCTACAAAATTCCCTTCATGATAAAAACTTTGATACTTTGGAAGCTTGCAAAAACCACGTGGATCAGTTTTTCGCGGAAAAAACTGGAAAGTTCTACGAAGAGGGTATCATGAAGCTGCCCCATAGATGGCAACACGTCATTAAAAACAATGGCGCATACATAATGGAATAAAAGTATATTTTTAGTATTA
This sequence comes from Centruroides vittatus, assembly GCF_030686945.1. Taxonomy (NCBI): domain Eukaryota; kingdom Metazoa; phylum Arthropoda; class Arachnida; order Scorpiones; family Buthidae; genus Centruroides; species Centruroides vittatus. The sequence goes on from NW_027122102.1 coordinate 208,751, forward strand.
AAACAATTTCTTTTATTTCTCTTAAAAATCGCTACGAACTTTCCGAACAACCCAATATTTGCCACTGATTGGAAAAATGAATTTTTGGAGATACGAAAAAGTTTTAAATATGGAAGTCTTGAAAAATATACTTTTAAATTATATTCTTGCAATTATTATAATAATTGTAAGAATATAATTTAAAGAATATAATTGCAAGAATAAAATAATTAAAACTCTGGCTTTTGCACCAAAAACTGAAATTAATTAATTAAAATTAAATTTAACTTGTTGCTAGATTTTTTCAAACAGTGATATTATGGATATTATGTTATCATGGATCCATGATATCCATAATGTAAGAATAAACAAAAACACACGAGTACTAGATACCATCTGAAACCTATTAGCCAGCAGGTGATACTTATATCACCAATACCAGATACCACCCTATAATGGCATTGCTTCTATAGTAGAGAACATTGTATGAGCTAACTGTCTGCTAAAACTTATGTAACCTTACTTAAAACAGCTCTCATTTTTGTATCTGTAATCTTGATTATAACTTTGTATTGTGTTTGTTTACCATAGTACTTAACTTCACAATTAATTTCATTAGCAAAAATTTTAACCTCAGATTGCTATTTGTATGGAAAACATAATTGAACAACTGAAAATTCTGAAAATGAAGGCATCAATGCATCAGCAACAAAATAGAATGTTTCTTCTATGTATGTATAAAAATGTAATTTTGTACTATTTTAATTTGAAACCAAAATGTCCGTAACAAAAAAAACCACTTGGAATTTTGTAGATGCCTGTATGTTCACCAAATTGTAACAAATATAGCTGAAGGTTGACAGGTCATTTGTCCAAAATGCATACTGTTGTCATAATAAACCTGTGTCTACCTACTTGTGTGTGATCACTTTGACAACGTAGTGTGATAAGTTCTCCATAAAGCCAAAACATAGTGCTCATAGTTTCATATTTTGCAGAAAAATAAATGTAATGTTAAATAATAATTTGGTTTATATTTTCACTTGTACTTGTCAACCAGTATATTATGTACATGAGACTGAAAGAATGTCAAAAATCAGACTAAGAGAGCATATACGAGCTATGAAGTATAATTAATTACATTAACTCAGCAGTTGCCACACACTGCAATCATGCCAGTTGTGAGATCTCACTCAACAGCATAAAAATTCTTTAAAAAAGAAAACGTTTTGAACATCTAAAAAATTAAAATAAATGAAAATAACAGAATGAATTTAAACACTGGCATTGTCATCAGTGAGATCTGGCAACAATTACTACAAAAACAAGGAGAGTCCATTTTAAGATGTTCTTCCTTCCTCTTTTATTCACTGTACTGTATAACAATCATTCTCCCTGATAATAGTAGAAAAGCATTTTTTGCCTTGTTTTTTAGCTAGTTTTTATTGGTTTTAAAGTTTTTACTCCTTTTATTTGTCAATTTTTTCTATATTTTTAGTAAGGTTTTTTAATTTTACAGATATACCCTTTTATTGCTTTTTATTAGTATTTAGTCATTTTACCAATTTATTTATTTTTTAAATTTCTTTCAGTTTTACTAGTTTTACCCTATGTTTTTAACACTTAGTTAATCCAGCTGTCACCATTAGTTATATTACAAGTAATTTTTTGTTTTTTTATGAGTTGTATGCATATTTAAAAATAAATAACTATTAAATATGTTCTTTAATTTCTTTCTTATATAATTTTATCATTACAGCAGAGCATTGATTATCCGACTTAATTGGGGACTGGGGTAGGTCGAATAATTGAAAAGTCGGATAACTGAAAAGTATGAAAAAATACATTATTAGTATAGTGTATTAGGCCCGGTTTAAATACTGGCCTCCCTTTCATGATCAAGCCAGTACTGCCAGCTAAAACATGCAAAAATTTAACAAAAATAATATTAAAGTAGCCAAGACATAACCAAATATTGTAGCGCCGCATCACTAGCGGACGTTTGAATTTGCCCACTAGAACGCGGTCGGTTAATCGATGCTCTACTGTATATGTAGTAAGGACTAAAGAGGGCATATGGCCTAAAATGCATTTCCTTTTATAAAAAATAGAAAATAAAATCTACCTTTTCCATCAAGAAAAGTGTTCCTGTATGATAAGTTCTCTGTAGCAAATTTGTGCTTAATTCCAATGAATATACAATTACGTTATAATTCCATTAATCCTTTAATGCAGTCAAACTTTATTAGTTACAAATGTAATGTTAAAGCTGTCCAATAAAAATATCTTCAGCTTGTTAAAAACTTTATGTGAAAAAGGTACATAGCATTTAACAGTATATGTAATTAGATAATGTCATTGGAAACAAATTTATTGGACATTTCAATTAAATACGAAAATCATCAAAATTAACTTCAAAATTTTCATTCTCACAGATATGTTCAATATTTTCATCTTCTTCCTTTATCCTTCTTGTATACATTGCTTGCAACACCATGGCAAAATACTTGCCAGATTTGTCTTGAAAAAGACAACCAAAGTTCCAGTCGTCATCATCCACAATCTTGAAAATGTAACCGATAACTTTTTTATCATTTATTTTTATTAATTTTTCCTCTTCTATGTAAAATTTGTCTGAGAGATTTTCTTCATTGACAAAGAAACAATATTCGAATCGTCTTTTGCTAAACGAAACTCCATCATCTTTGTAAAACTGTGTGTAACATTTTAGAAATCTCTTCAATCCATCCATATTGTAATAGAAATCATCAGATAACTCCTGGTCTGATGTACTAGCAATAGAGTCAAATGATGAGTCAGGATCTTCAATTGATGAATAATCATCATCAGTTGAAGAATCATCATCAGTTGAAGATTCGTCATCAGAAAATAAACCTATGGGAAATCCCCAGTTTCTTACATGCATCCAATCATATCTATTCATATAATTTGGTACTTTGAAATTATTTCCAATATCGGATTTCATTAAATATTCATCTATCTTCTCTGGGGAAATGTTTTCATGATGAACTATTTTCACTTTTGAATCGTGCAACGTACTCAAATTATATTTACCAGGTAAGAATTCTCTTTTGGTATTTATTTCATAAATAATTGAACCACCACAAGATTTGATTTTTTTATTTTTCTTCAAGAATATATCTTGTATATCTCCAAATCCAACAAATCCAGTTACCTCCATTTGATTTTACTAGGAGCTGAAAAATCTTAAACTTATCTGTAAGAAAAATGCACTTAATTCCAAAATATTAATGAAATTAATGAATACTAAGTAAATTTTAATAAACTAAATTAAGTACGAAATGCAGCATGTGTTTATTAAAACCCTTCGATGGGTGCACCTGCAGCATTTTGCTGTACAATATAGATAAAGTTATTTTTAAGATGTACACAGGTGTTGCAGAAGTGCACTTGAGTATTCTTTACTCACATTAGATGTAATCATATATGGTTCAAACAGTCTTTCTTTAACCATTTACTTGTTAATGAGCTTCAAATAGTCGTATCACTTCTGCAGTGTACTTGACGTTACATGCCCTGCCATGTAAGTATAATTTTCATTTACTCTCTCATTTATTTTTTAAATATATTTGCAACAGTAGCTTTTTTTATTCAATTTTTTGCACAAATATTTTAATTTAATTATATCACAGGACTTAATAAGTTTTTAGAACTATATTCCTTTGAAAATATATCAAGCAGTCTTCGGGACATTTATATTTTTGTGATATTTTTAGGTCTCATAAAGCTTTGACTCAGGAAGAGTTGGATTGAAGAAAGAGAAGAGCAAAAAACACAAATTATGACAGTGAAGCTAAGTCAAAAGAGCAGGTGATTGAAGAAGTAGACAATTGTGACAGTGACTCTGAACAATTGGCCAAGGATATCAATGACTTATTTGTATTAGACAAGAATGAAAGAGGACAGAAAGAAAAAGAGAATTATCATTTTTTCATACGAAAAGACAAAGAAACTCTGTAAATAAATAAATAAATCTTTCTTTTCCGGTAAAACAAAGGTAAAAACCATTTTGAAAATACTTCCAGGGCCAAAAGCTACTGCCAAAACAAAAGTTAAGAAGACACATTCTATTTGTTTATCACTGATTGAATGATTGGTGAAAGCATGAATAATACCAATAGATATATTCAAAAAATAAAGGCTGATATCAAGTACTGAAGACAGATTGAAAAGATATAACTAAAAGAGAAATAAAAGCCTTTTTTGGAGAATTATATTTGATTCATATAAAAAAAGGTAGTCACACTAATTGTTGAGAGATCTGGGGACCTATTCTGAACTTTTTCGATAACTGAATGAGAGTGATACACAGGACATTCAATAAGTCCCCTTAGCAAAAGGCAGTTAAAGAACCTTAGATAAATCGCTATTCTGTGCTTCACGTTAAGTGGGTTTCGCTACAGGTAGTCGGTCGAGATGCGTCTGGGTTCCATGCTATCGATAGCTATTACGCTTTAACCAATCACAGTTTAGTTAACATTGTATTTTGTCACGTGACTGCAACCTGCCATTTTCTAAGCGAAGCATGTGCTCTTAGCATTGTCGTGTACTAGCGCTAGTGATATAGTTTTGTTTTGTTTTAAAATGTCTGGGTCTATTACTGGGTCTATTTTGTCAGCCCATCCGTTAAGCAAATATTTGTTTTTAAAAATTATAATTTATGTGATAGATAGTCATTTATGTATAGTGTATAGTTTACTGTTAAGTTACGTATATAGAATGTATTTTTTTATACTAAAACTAATGAATTAAAGCTGACATTAAACTTAGATAAAATTTACAAAATAAAGATTTCTATTATTACATAATGCTAACATTTTACAATTATACAAAGTCTGTCTAAGTTTCTTTGTATATTTCTATATAACTTCATGTAATTAATGTATTTTTAATTCATTCATTAAGAATAAAATGACAAACTTAATTTTGCCACAAGTTCTACTTCTATAAACCTTATAACCAAATTAGAATTAGTATTATGATTAAATGTCAAATGCAATACATCTTATTAAATGTAAATATTATTTGCATAGACATGGAGTGACTGGAAAGCAAACATTAAAAGTAAAGCCTCACAAAAAAAATAAAAAAAAAATCAACGTTTCAAACAGGAGATGGGCCTTCAGTTAATCAAAAATTAACTGAAGTTGAAGAAAGAGTATTAAATTTAATCGGTGTTACTGCTGTCCCCTCTCTTCAATTGCTCGTGAAGTACCGTAAAATCATTCTTACCCGAAAAGACGCCATGTTGTTTTCACTTTCGTTACGTTCCTAATGGCAGCTCGAGAGTGACCGATAACAAAAGCTTAGTTATCGCACGTGGCTATTGGCACCGAAAACAAAACATATGGCTCGGAATAGCATTTTCACAGTTGATTAAACGCAAATCACGTGGTTCCGATAGGAACTGGTTTTTATCGTATTCGTTAGCTTAACGATACTACTCAGAATAGGGAACCTGGTCTTTGGATGATACAGAAATGATTATTTTATGGGAACTTTTTAGTTACAAATGTTTTCAGTTTTTGCTGTGTCCTTCAATTTGACAACTTGGATACTAAGGAAAAACAAAAAGCAACTGATAAGCTTGTGCCAATTAGTGAATTTCATGAAGAATTTGTCAAGAATTGTCTAACCAGTTACAGTGTTAGTATAGTAAATTTGTCACAATTGACAAGATACTTCATCCTTTCAGAGAATGCTGCAATTTTGTGCAGTACATTTCTAATTCTTCAAAACACAGCATAAAAAATATATGCACTTTGTGATGCCAACATTTTTTATATTCCTAATTTCAAAATTTATTCTGGGAAACAGGTGCAAGGGCCCTACCAAAAATCAAACAAGGCTGATGATATTGTGAAAAGATTAGGTATGCCAATAGAAAAAAAAAAGGAATGTTACTACTGACAATTATTAAAGTAGCTATCCTTTGGCACAGATTTGTTGGAATTTCCAGCAAAACCCCCAAATTCAATATTCGAACATATTCGGCCACTTCTTTATCGGCCTTCTTCAAAAATGCCAATCGAAATAACTGTTATTTATAGAATGTAACCAGACTCTACACGTAATTAAAAAAAAATTTTTTTTAATTAAATCAGTTCAAACTGTTGTGACGTATCATAAACAACATATATTTCTTTAAGAGTAAATAATATTTCCATGCATTTGGTATGGAAATGTAATCCGTGTTGATGCTCTTCTTATGTCAGCCCCATAGATTTCTGTGGCCTCTAATGCTCTTTCTTATATATGTTGTCTGTCGAATACCATGTGTATTAGGGTAGCCTCGCCCCATAAGAAAGAAATTCCTGGCATACCAGGCTTGTATTGATCTGTATATGGAACCAATGTACGTTAGTGTCCTGTTGAACCTAGCATCCTGTGGTGGGATGCAGTAAACTCCAGGTACTCTTGCGTCCTCGGTGTCATCTTTCGCATTAGACAAAAGGCGGAACACGGTGGGTTTTCTTTTGTATGCTATGAGTATGTTTAAATCCTTAGCAATCCTCCTATATATGTGATGGAGGGATGGTTTGTAGCTTAGGACTACCCAATGCCAACGTTCATATTGGCATTGATCGACTTGGCCTGATATGTGGACATTATATTGTTGATAAATGAGTGGCTGTACCCATGCGTGGATGCAATATGTTTCAGTCATTCTAGCTCATTGTTAGTATCTGAGAGCTGCATACAATTTGAGTGGGCTCTTGCCACTAGTGGCCGAAAGCATCCGAATATTGAATTTGGAGGTTTTGCTGGAAATTTTGCATTTAGGTGAGAATCTATAGAATGCCATTTATATTACATAAATGTCAATTAACATAGTTTTTACTAATTAATTTGATTTAAATTCAACTGCAGAGTGTACCAAAAAATAGAAATAGTATCTTTCCCACATGTGCATTGAAGCATAATTTAAATAGCAACATAATTGGTGATTCATATCATAATGCATGAGGATCTCAGCACCACAAACTTCTGACTTGGTATTCTGTCATTGACTGGTCAGGCTGTCGACTTTCTTAACATAGGAAATATAGAAAGTTGACCATAGGTGGCCAGCTCTGCTGAGTAGCTTGTTTGATAACCAGGAAGGAAAAGTTCAAAATTTTATTCATAGACTGAATTGTTCAAAAAGCAAGGCATTTGAAATCCAAGGTTTCACTGTATCATAAAACTCTTATTTGTAACAACAAAAACTAAACCAGCAGTGAGTTGCTCAACTTTCCTGGCAACATTTAAAATTTTGGTGGTGCCATTTGTTATAATATTTCATTAAAAAACTTTTTACATTTTTAACTATTATAAAATGGCAATAAGCTTAATTTTCAGGGTAGGGATGGGTATTATAAAAAAATTGTAAATAGTAATAACAAGTAAAATCTTCATTAAGTCCGATCCTACTGGAGATACACACGATCCCCATTATCTCCCTCCACCTCAATCTTTAACCACCAAAATTTAACAACATCAATTCCCCTAATAAACAAACCTCCCTGCAAAATTTCTGACAAAAAACACAGTAGTTATTAAGCTTCAAATAGGCTGAACAAAATTGTGCCACACACACACTCAAACATACAGAAAAAACCCCTATTTTGTTTTTGCATTTCTAAACATTTCAAGATTCCGAGACCAAAAATGTAAAGGTCTGGGGGAGTCATTTTTTGCTGGATCACCATACTTTCCCTGTTATAACAGCCACAAAAGTAATATATAAAGTATTTTGATTACTTTATATACAGGTATACCTCGCCTTACGTTGGTAATTGGTTCTAGGAGAGGTGACGTAAGTCGAATTTACTTGTGTAGTTACGACATAAGTCAAAACTACGGTGGAAAACCGCTAAATAAGACAACACAGAAGTTTCCATGTTTCGTTCTCAAGGATTTATGATGATTATATTAACATTTACTGTAAAGGTACATATTTTAATATGATTTTATGTGCTTTTAACACTTTTATAGTGATATTACGACTTCAATATTTGTGGCAGACGGATGTAAAGTCAAATAAAATGACTAACTTGATTTTTATTTTTCCATATACTTTTTTGACAAATGACGTATAATCGAGAACGACGTAACTCGAGGTATACCTGGACATTGAATCCTTGTTACAAACAGTGAGTAATTAAATTAACTGCTGCAACTATAAATAATTTATTTCTTTTTTGTTTCTTCCTTAAAAAAAAAAAAAAATTCCAAATTATTTTTGTTTCCTAACAGTCCTGGAATCCTGGATGGTGCCATGATTCCAGGACTGTCTGGGCCAAACCCAAACATATGGTAATCCTAGTTATTTGTAAAGAAACTATAGTCTGTGTGTGAAAGGAACCAACTTGAGTATGAACCAATGAGTATCAGCCATTGATTGCTTAGTTATGGCAAGTTACTTTCAGTTTCTTCCTCATTTATTAAATACTTCATTGCCATTATAAACAGTATTATGGAAGCTTCACATTCTGGTATTGGAATATGAGGAAGTGCTCTATAGTAGTAGTTAAACACATGATTCTTTACAAAGCTAGTTTTTGGCTTTTTTCAGTAACTTATCACGCAAGAAGTTTTTGGATTTTTGAAAAAACCAAAAACTTTAGCTTTTTAAAAAATTCAGAAACCAGTAATGAAACAATTAATTAAAATGATTCTTTACAATTAATTAATACTATAAAATATTAACATATTTAATGGAAAAGTCATTCTGCCATTTAGTGAGAGAAAATAAAATAAAATTCACATATTGCCTAACATATTAAGCAAAAAGTGCTGACATCAGTAGGAAATGTGCTGATTGGTTTAACTGAAGCAACATCACACATGATGTTACTCTAAAGTTGTTTCTTTTCATAGACTGACTGTAGCACAATTTAAAAAAAAATTATTTTGAAGTTCAAACAATCAATCATATTCACTAATGGCATGATATAATTATTAAATATTAAATGTAATACTGTAATGGACAATAAATGTAACAATAACACTATATGTAACAATAATTAGTATATTCATGTTTTACTAGTATATTTGCAAGGTTTTGAAAAAACCAACTAATTTTCTGCATAGCTGCTCAGTACAGATAATCATTCTAACTTTAAATTTATAAGGTTAAAGGAAATTAATAATAAAATAAATTGAAAAAAAGAAATAAATAATAGTAATTCCACATAAAGAATATAAGTCCAATACGATTTTTCATTTCTTTGAAAATGACTGGCTACCTGCCCTTCTGTGAATCTTTGTTAATGAAAATCTCTTCCAGAACCTTCTAAATTAATTAAATATTTATCAAGAGATGATGCCTAATGTCTAAATATAGGCCAAATTACTTGACATTTAATTATTAATAATAGCATTATTATAGCCTGACATAATCTGACAATTGTTTGGCTTTAATATATAACTATTGGGTTTTAGATATTTATATTTGATAAAATCATTGAATTAGTCAAACTTCTAGTAGAAGCTTATGTTATAAAATTTGATATGAATAATCAAAAGTTTGAGAGAAAATTATTGAATTCTTATATTGCTTCACAACAACAAAAATGTATTGAATGAAACAAGTAATACTAACAAATAAAAACTTACTTCCTAGCCTATTTTCATATTGTTTGTTTACATCCCAACTTTTCTAATGTGAAATACTATTTCCAATAATTCAAGCTAACATCATTTCATAATATTCAGCATTCATTAGAAACAATAAGTTCATAAAGCCTAATATAAAAATATAACATATCACAATATGAATAAAAATTGTTAAATGTTCTCAATATAATTCTCGTCTATGTTTAAAGCAGTCTTACTATATAACTAAACAATGATCAACAAAATTTGTTTTTGTACCATTCCCTCAATTTATATATATTTAGCCATGAAAATATATATAAATACAACACTGCTCAAATATTTCTCATAATTTAGTCCAATTGGGTGCTAATTAATGATTTAATAAAATTAAAATGTAAATTTATGTAAACAGCATTATAACTTAATATCTTTAGCTGTGTCCGCCTTTCTCACATTTTTTCTTGTCTAACTAAATAATCTATCTAGGTTCATTATACATACACATATACACACCCTACACCTACACAACCCTTACACACAGTGAAACTTAAAACAGCAACAAAATAGAAATTTTTGTTCTGCACAATGAGCCACAACCCTCTACCAAAATGTCACTGACCTTCTACAGAAGTTAGCCAATGATGTCATATCCTACCAGTTGGTGGTGTGTTAAAAAAATACAATGTTCACAAAGTAAAATTTTAGTTAATATATTAAATAATATAAATTCTTAAATTATAAAACATTACACAATATACAAATTTTAATTTCTCTCAAATTTCTATGATATAATACTTTAAAAATGTGAAAAAGATAAAATTACAATATTTGAATCATCTATCTTTATCATAAAAATATTAATTAAAAAAAAACTAATATATAATATTATAGTGAAGATCTAAAGTAAGGTGTTTGAAGGCAATAGTAATATAAATTGTATCAGTAGTTAAATTATCATTTAATATAGGCAATGCAATTATATCCATTTAATAAAATATATGATATGAAATATTACATACTTTCCATTAAGAGAAAAAAAAAAACTAGGAAAGATAACAGAATAATAATAGAATATTTATAATTTTGAAGAAGTTCTGCTAACACTTATCTTCTAAAAAAATCTACCTATCTAGTCATCTCAAAATTTATTTTTCTCCCTGCATTTTCAGCTTAAATTCAATATATTTTCTATGTTTATCTCAAATAATTTTTTCCCAAAACCTATCTATATCAAATATGGACTGACATGTCAATTACAAATTCAGAGCTCAGTGATAGCATAAACTGATAGTTTAGAAACATCTCTTGCAATGTAGCACATAGTTACAATTAATGCTACTTTTCTCTGATTGGTTATGACTGGCTTGAGTCTTATTGGTTGAAGAAAGTCAGTTATCAGAAACTATTGGCAAACTATTTTGGGGGATACTATAGATTACCACCTATGGAATTTCGGGTCTTTGGGTATATATCTGAACTCAGGAGACCGAGACAAGTTCAACAATAATCTACTTTTGGATCGGAGACGAAAAATAAAAAAGTTATCATACTTTTTTCCAGCGATTGCGCGATGATAGGGAGTTGCGTTGCTTGCCGTTAAAATTGCCTTTAGTAGACGTCTCTCCCCTTTTTTTACTTTGTTCAAGAACTACCGTGAATCAATAACTAGTGACGTTTAGCACATGGCGGCCTGCCGGCGGCTCCCCTCTGGGAGGTCAGTCGGGAGCATGAACAGTGGAAACGGCTGCCATGTTCACTGCCATAAGTAACATTAACCGAAATGGCGATCACGCGATGGTCGGAAGTCATGTCGCTCTCTCCACTCTTGTATCGCATGTTTAACCCTCTTGGAGATGACTGTAGTCTGACGTCATGGTTTGCAGACATTACCGCAAGATGGCAGTACTAGCAACTATGGTGCCATCTTCATGAGAGCATTAAAAATGTATGATAACTTAAAAAGTATGATAACTTTTTTATTTTTCGTCTCTGGTCCAAAAATAGGGTACCGTTGAACTTGTCTCGGTCCCGAGTTCAAATATATAATCAAAGTCCTGAAATTCCATAGGTGGTAATCTATAGTACACCCCTATTTTGTTAAAGTATGTCAAAAATGTTTTATTTATACCTAATACAGTTATGTACTGTACTTTCTATTGTATTAATAAAAAACCATACCTCCAATCAAATCTCTTAACCTATTATGGTTTACTGTGTAGGAATCTTTATATCTTAAAACCTATCTCAAATTTTTTCTCATTCCCACACGATATGAGATAGGTTCAACTATACTTATAAAATTTTTCTTGTTCAGAAATTTGATATTTGGTTTATTTTTCAGTCTTAATCCTCAAAAGTAAAATTATTCACTTTTAAAACACAAGATCAAATAGATTAAATTGTGTACAGTGACTACATTTAATATCTGGACAGACATATAAGAAAATGAGAAATTTAAAAAATAAGTAGAAGAAATATTTTTGTTTTATCATTTATAATAAATAAATATGCATTGATATCATATTTAATGTTAAATAAAAAGTAACTCCAAAATTAATTATTTCTTAAAAAGATATTTGCAATAATAGTGACATAACCAGAACCAGAAAAATGCATCAATTTAATAATATTTAGACAAACAAGAAATTCTGAGATAATCCAGAAAACAGATAAACATAGACATATCACATACAAAAAAGTCTTTTTTTTTTTTTTTTTTTGGCTAGCTAACTGACAAGGAGTGGACCAGTCGAAACAAACCTGGTGAGCATATATCCTTAAACACAAACAGCTTCTTGTCCAAATAATGGACAAAGGCCCAGTTTTTCCCAAAAATGGGCCTTAGAAAATTTAGTGTTTGATTTTTAAGTCTTTGAAAGTTTCAATCTCTAAATAGCAATAGCCAAGTGAATAAGACACTAGGCACTGGAGCTAGATGATGTGAATTTGAACCATCAGAATTTTAGTTTAGCTTTTTCAGAATTTTATTTAACAACAAAAAAGTTAATCTTCAGAGACTTGTTTTTGTTAAACAGAAAATTACATCACGATTTTTAATTTCTTGTTTTATAACTTTAAGCATGAGGAATAATAATAGATATAACAACACTAATGATGCAGTAAAATAATAATGTTACATATAAAAAAAACAGCTAAACTAAAATTCCATTGGTTCAAACCTATATCATCTAGTTCCAGTGCATAGCACTTTTATCCATTTAACTATCACTGCTCAAAGATGTGAAACTTTCAGACTTATAAGCCAAACACTAAATTTTCAGAGGCCAATTTTTGTGAAACACTTGAGAAATGCATTCTATTATTTGGACAAGGAGCTGTTTATGTTTAAGACTACATGTTAATCAAAATTTCATTTGAATTAGAGACCCAAATATCTTATCTTCTTGTGAGTTAAATATTGTATTTGTTTTAATTGAAAGCAGGGGTTCACTACATGGGAAAAAAAATAATAGTCCAATGGATCCAATTTTAACAAAAACAATATTCCTCTATAATAAAAACAAAAATATAAGGGATATTAGAAATATTGTCAACATTAGTAAAAATACTGTGTAGGAGGAAAAACGAAAATCTAATTTCTTATCCACAGATAGGATGTCTAATGTGACTAAGATCTGACAAAACCATTTATTCTTAAAAGTGAAAAATAATTCAAAAGTAAGTGCACCAAAGCTACAAACAAAGAATGAGTGTCTTTATGAAATAAAAATATGCACCGAAACAATTCAAAAATACTGTTTATTAAAAAAAAAAATGGTTACCATGAGCACATGTCAAAAAAAGAAACCATTCATTAACAAAATTAATGAATGGTTCATAAGGATACATATAGATTTTGCAAAAAAATACATACACAAAAATGAGGACTTCTGGAATGATATTCTTTATTACTGATGAAAGCCCATTGAATATTTTTGGAAGAAATGGAAAATATACAGAAGAATCTCGTTTTAATGGATTGCCCGGGCTGCCAAAAATTTCTGTTTTTTTTTTTTAACTCCCTACATATAAGAAATACCAGTACTTGAAATTATTCAGTTTCTTGAGATCTATTCTTTATTCTATAGAGACATACATGTTTGTAAAATACATGTATATTTTGCCACACATGTATGAAAAAGCTGATGAAAACTGTACCTACTCTAAGCACAAAAAGAGGCTATGCTTGTTGGCACTTTTTTGATTTCATGATTTGTTTAAAAACTTGTCCATCTTGGTTTCTTTCTATGCCACTTTTCTGTCTATTCACATTTTTCATGAACTATAGAGGGCACTTCAATTTTAAAAAATGGCTACTTTATCTAGGTCGCTTATAACTAGTCAATGTAAAATTAATCATATATTACTCTGATATAATGATATATGCTGCTTGTAGCTTTATTGAGAAATTTTATAGAGAAAAATTATAGCTAACAGGACATCATTACATGTGGTATTATAAAAACAAATGAGCAAGATTGTTCTACACATTTGTGCTCTTTGTGTTAAAAAATTTTAGCTTTGACATCTGTCCCATCAGGGCCTTATTTACAAGTAAGCTATGTTAACTTTTTGGTTAGGGCCTCGAGTTTCAAGGGGCCTGAAAAATTTCTACAAAAAAGGAAATTGAAGTCAAATTTTGTAATAAAAGTTTTCTACAAACCAACAAAATATACTTTAAATACTACACAAAATAAAAAGTAGTTAATATGTTTATGTTAATTCTTTTCTTTTTATGACAGACTTCTAAAAACATGAAAGGTTGGTAAGAAGCCTCACACAGAGTTCATCTTAGGTCCTCGAAATGCTTAAATTTGGTCCTGTGTCCCACACAAAATTACTGGCATTTTAAACTTTAATGAAAAATCCTTTAAAATTGACAGCATAACTTGTTCATATAAAGCTGGATAATTGGGAAACTGTTTTGTCAATTCTTAACAGTTGAATCCACTCTTTCCTCGGTTATATTTATGAGTTTCTCCGAATTCTGATTTCTGAATAATCATCTCTTTTTCATGTGGGAATAGACGAAAACTTATATTGGGCTCTCATATGACTTTGAAATTGCAATTTGGAATGCAACAGAAGGCTTTGCTTTTTCTGTTGCTATTCATCTTTACTGCTGACAATACACAAGAAAGATTCAAACAACCCAAATAAAATAGTTTTGTTTTTAAACACCAGAGGGTGAGCATCCAGTGAAAAATGCAAATTTAATACAACCACTTGATATTAGGGTACTGATATTAGCAATGTCATGTTAGTACAGCCTGTTCATTTGTTCTGAAACTTGGAGATACTCAACGGCCTCACTAAATTCTGGCACTACACTCGAACCAGCAACAGTGTTCACTAGGTGGCTCTTCCTCAACTGTATCAGAGGTTGACTCTCTTCATACAATTCTTCAATTGTACATATCCCAAATGTAACAAGTGCATCATCAAACTTTACCCAAATATCCATTATTCCGAGAAATCCGTTGTCTCACGATTCATTAAAACGAGATTCTACTGTATCTAGTGAAAAGTTACCAAAAGAACTGAAACTGAATTTGCTGTGCTGTATAAACGAAATAAATGAATCCTTAATTTTTTTAATGTTATACTGTAAATCTGTCCGAATATTAAATGGAGACATTGTATTTGCCTGTTAAGAATAAACATTAATTGTATTTTGCATTTGGAATGCAAGAACTTGTTAATTTTTTTCAACATTGTTTTTATAATTATGATTGTTTTACATTAGGTATTATGTATAATTAGCTGTTATTAATCATTTTATACATTATAAATGATCCTATTTGCGAAAATATTGAGTTACCCATTTTAACCTGGTACCATCTTAACCTCTACACATTCAATTTACTCTTCATAGAAAGATATTACCATCAATATTTAGGTATTTATTACATACTATTCAAATTAAAAGATATTTCAAAAATCGTAAAGATTTTCAAATTTATTAATCATAAAGTTAACACCAACCTTTCTAGTCAAAATTCTTACAACAAAACCACGTGCTGAATAGCTGTAGTTTCTAGATATATTTTGTCCAAATATAGCCCAAAAATAATAATAAATTTCGTATAAATAAAAACATTTAGAAATTTTACCAATTAATTAATATATTTTAGTATTATTAAATTAAACATTATTTTTCATCATTTCTTTTTGGTTGGGCCAAGAATCAATTTATTAATGCAAGAGCCAACCACAATTCCTCCCGTTAACGAGTTCAATCGCCTCTATAATGGAGCTGCCGGGTGGCTAGAGTCAGGACCCAACTTATCCAGTTTCGTCAATAATGTACTCATGAGACGGCCGGATAACCGAGTTGCTATTATCAGCCTGTTGCTCTGAGAGACACGAGATCGAGTCCGGACGGGTTGAAAATTCTCAGGATATTCGATTTTTCGGTATATGGTCAATCCGGATATGTCTGACCCGTCTTTCACTGTCCGCCCGTCCCATTGTGAGCCTGGCTGAACCCATAATGAGCTTACTAAAAAGAAGTCTTAATGTCTACAGGACGTAAAGTTTGAAAAAATGCAGCCATAAAGATTTCTGAGCAATCCAAGGTTCTTCTGAGTGGCAATCTGGAGGACCAAGTCGGAAATTTTCCAGTCAGTCATCCGATCTTTAAAATTATAAATATTTGAAAAGTACAATACAGTGTTGTGTCATTTTGGTCACAATCTCTTCAACTAAGACTAGCGTTCGCTACATAATGTAGAATTTCGAAAGAACAGTCATCTCATCCTCAGTTGAAGTCCCGAAGAACTCCATGAAAAATCCAGGTAGTAGTAGCCTCGGACTCGATCCCGGCTACTACTACCTGGTACATAAAGATGGTAAAAACTTTCTTAGAGTCTATAAGACGGAAATAACCATTGAAAAAAAAGATACTTTGTATGGAAAAAAAACCATGGTATATGATATGGATATTATAGATGATCAATTGATATGCTAACACAAGACACCAAAATATTTTCTTTATCTTTCTGTCTTACGGACACTAAAAGGGCCTGTTTTTTATTTCTATAATGGGTTCACTGGGTAGTGAGGGAAATGCTCCGACATATTCGGGACAGACCATTTCCTGAAAAATTCTTAGGGGTTTTTTGTCTGTCCGAAAGTGTAAGCTGTTGATGAGACATAACATATGAGCGGATGGCCGGATGGCCGAGCGGTCAAGGTGGCAGCCTACCGCTCTGGGGGACCCGGGATCGAAACCGAACGGGTCGAATAATCCCCAGGAATTTTTCGGGGGGTGGTCCGTTCGGATATGTCGAGCCCCGTCCCTCACCACCCGGTCGCCCCATTGTGGGCCTGGCCAAACCCATAATGGGCCTACTAAAAGAGGCCCTCTTAGTGCCCACAGGGCGGAAAGAGTTAAAAATATATATATATATATATATATATATGAGCGATCTACTAAGAGAGTTGTCTCTAGAACTTTTCATGGAGAACTCCCCTAATTAGGTGTTAGGTTAAGAAAATCAAGAAAACTTTACGCATCAGTCCGTTGGCGAGGCGCAAACCCGCGATCAGTGTTTAGTGGTTTTATTCACTCGGGCACCGGTAGGCCTGTAAACTGATGTCTGATATATTGACTTACAATAGATCAGTAAACAAGTTGAGAAATAGGAAACAATATCTTATTCTGACTTTCTTTTTTTCATAAATGGTAACCACATAAC